>NC_081433.1:17172930-17433580 GCF_949786415.1 Peromyscus eremicus | reverse complement strand
TTTCTGGTGGCTTTCTGGTGGTTTTGCTGTTTGGAGTCAAGCCCAGTTTGGTCTGGACCTCATGACCATCCTCCTGCCTCAGCTTCCACAGTGCTGGGATTGCATTCTTGAGGCACCACACCCGACTCCCTAGGAGGATTTCCAGTTCCTTTCTTCAGAATAGTGGTCACCTACGGATCAGATATTTCAGCGAAGACATAGGCTGTAGTGTTTGGTTAGAACCGAGGACAGGAACCCTCTTAAGAGGAAGAGTAAAGAACAAACCATCGAGGGAAGAGGAGCCTCTAAGAGTCCTTGCCAGCAGGAAACAAGAAACCCCCAAAGGATGGAGGCCGGTGCCCTTAGAGCAGGTGTCTGGCTTTGGTTGATTAAGACACTGACTTATCAGACTGGGGTCTATGAAACACCAAAAAGTTGCAGGAGAACTGTATTTTAGTTGAGGTTGTGTTTATGGACTACAGCTACAGTGGATTGAGAAGTTCAACTCCTGCTGGTGGGAGTGTTTGTGGAGTTTCCCCTTTGTAAATAAGCTAACATGTATTTATTACAGAAAGTATAGAAAACTAAATACAAGAGTCCTCTATATCATGATTAATAACTGTTAGTATTTTGGTGACTATAAACCTAGTCTTTAAAAAAAATTGCATGTAGGAATAAGAATGGCATCCACACAATTGAGGTGTGCAACGTTTTACATCTTTGAAAAACTCGCTATGATAGGTTTCTAGGGATCATTAGAAGTTACTTGAAAATAGACCTGGGGAGATGGCCTCGCTCCTAAAGAGCTTGCTGCAGCAGCATGAGTTCAAATCCCGAACACCCATATAAGTAGCCAGGTGCGGCAGTGTGGAGCTGTAATCCCAGCACTCTGTGTGTGTGTGTGTGTGTGTGTGTGTGTGTGTGTGTGTGTGTGTGTGTGTAGACAGGCAGATCCCAGGTTCTCAGTGACCAGCCAGCCCAGCTGGAATGGCGAGGTCCAGGATCAGTGAGAGCCTGTCTCAAAAAATATGGTAGAGAACAATTGAGAAAGACATCTGACATTAATATCTGGCCGCCACACAAGAAGGCACAGTGAGCATGCATGCACACCCACATACACCAGAAGAAATTACTTGAAGACAGTGTTTTGTTTTAACAGTTGTACAATAGTTAGTATACTTGAGTGTCTCAGAATTGAATTATTACTTGATCGCTGAGCTATTTGGGGCATTTTCAAGTTTTTGTTATAAATTGGATTGCAGTGTTCATCTTTCTACTTCTGTTTATTTGGCTGGAATCCTAAAACTGGAATAATTTGGTCAAAGGGCAGGAGCATTTTTAGCTGTCCTGTTGCATGCTGCCAAACTGCTTTTCAGAAAGGTCATCCTCCTGTCTCGGGAGTATAAGAATCCTAGGACCCCCACCCCCAACCTGCCCAAGGGAATGACCCCTGTCTTGAGCAGAGGTCTCTTTATGTTTTAGCCTCCCTGTCTCCCATCTGATGTGTGGTCCACAGGCTCTGTCTCTTGTAGGATATAGGCCTGTTAAAGTTCACAATTTCTGGGTTTGCATATCCAGTGGTTGAAGAATGATTTGGGGATAGGAGCCCCTGAGGGCCTCTCATTACAGAATAAAATGGATAAAAGGGGCAGCCTTAGACTATCCTAAGTGTTTCTCATTACCTAGTAAATGCTGGTCAGGAATTCCAGTTGAATAGCCAGTTAGCCCACTTCCTGCTGCTGGTTATTAGGTAATCCCAGTCAACTAATTTTCTCTAAGTTTCACTTTTTTGAGGGGGGTGGTAAATTCAGGGTTTCACTGTGTAGCCCTGGCTGGCCTGGAACTCACTACATAGACCAGGCTGGCCTTGTACTCACAGATTTTCCTCCCTCTGCTTCCCAATTCCTTGGTCAAAGGCATATGCCACATCTCACCTTAAGGAAATATTACGTATTTTCATTTATAGCAATGCTTACAACTTAAATTCTACAAAGGGCATCTGGATCATCACGAAAACTTGCTGCTTAGGGAGGCCTGCTGCCCTGGAGGCTGAGATGTGTTGGTGTGTGTGTGTGTGTGTGTGTGTGTGTGTGTGTGTGTGTGTAAGTTTAAAATACATGAAATAAGAAACACATTTGAACATTCACCCTTCACCAGTCATCATTATAAATTTTAAACTAGGAACAGTTTCAAATAGGAGAACTTCAATGCCTGTAAGAGCATAGCCAGACACAGTCATGTAAGCCTTCAATCCCAGCAGAGGTCCGGGGAATCTCTGTGAATTCGATACTAGCATGGTTTTCATAGTGAGTTTCAGCCCAGCCAAGGCTATACAGTGAGCCTTTGTCTAGAAAAAGATCTAATGATGGTGAAGAGTGAATTAACAATTAGTTGCAACATGTATTTTTAGAAAGTAACTTTATAATAGGTCTCAATGATAAAGATCATATAGCCTAGGTTCTCATCACATACCTTAAAAAAAGATTTATTGCTTTTACTTTATGTGTATTAAAATGTGTTTTGTGCTGGCCGGTGGTGGTGCACGCCTTTAATCCCAGCACTCGGGAGGCAGAGCCAGACGGATCTCTGTGAGTTCAAGGCCAGCCTGGTCTACAGAGCGATATCCAGGACAGGCACCAAATCTACACAGAGAAATCCTGTCTCGAAAAAATAAAAAATAAAAAAAAAAAAGCATGTGTTTTGCTTGTATGTATGCACTGTGTGGTGCTCATGTCCAGACAGTTGTGAGCTGCCGTATTTGTGTTGGGGACTGAACCCAGGCCCTATGCAAGAGCAGCCAGTGCTCTGAACCATAGACCCCTTCTCTATTCCCCATATTATTATCTTTAACATTCGCTCTTTTCCATGTCCAGGAAAAAAATGCACCAAATATGAAGGTTTGGTATTATTTATAATAGCAAAAAACCCTGGCTCTCTAGCCTTAGTTGTTTAGTGATAGAGGTATGATTAAGTAAGGCATATTGCAATCAATGCACTAATGTGCTGAAACCATTAACAACAGTGTTGATGAACCAGTGGAACAGTCGTAACATTTCCATATTGTCCCCGTTCTGCAGATCTGCTGTCTCCCTCCCACAGTCTTGATGAGCTGTGTGACTCAGCTGCATTAGGCCGTCCGAGGACCTCCCCAGCCCCCCCCCCCCCATACATGCACACAGTTCAGTCTGGATGTTGGAAGCAGAGCTCTGTTTCAGACCTTCCCTTTTGGTACATGGACGTCCCACACTGTCCATCCGTGCGCCTGGGAAGTCCCACAGCAGAAGTAGAGTTCTGGAGAAAGAGGCCCTTCTCCAGCCGCGCTGTCTTGAGGAAGAAGCAGACATTGGTAAATCCTGCAGGCTGAAAAGGGGAACTCGGAAAGCTAGCCTTCCTGGACCCTGGGCTGACCAGCTGGCCCCGAGCGAGTCAGCTTTGTTCTCCCGATCAGCTGAACGTGTTCTCTTCCCCATTAACACTGTGCATGGTGGCACAGGCATAATCCTAGCACTAGGGCGGCTGAGGCAGAAATACCACCAAGAGTTAGAGGCTGGTCTGGGGTGGACAGTGAGACACCCCCCCCACTCCCCCCAACAACCCCCCCCCCCCCCCCCGTTTCAGATAGAAGTGGGGAGAGATTTTCCCTGGAGTAGCCAGAGTCCTGTGACCTCTGGAGTTTCTGCTTCCGGAGCTGTGTTGGCACCCAGGGAAATTTGCCTAGTTTCTTGGAGGGTGGGTGGGTGGGTTGGTGTCTCCCCCATCCTCACCTGAAAGTTCTGTACCTTTCCATGCACGGTGGCTTTGTCTTTCTACTCAAGGCCCCTGCTCCTTGAACAGGCCATATATTTTTTCCCCAGGCATTCATGGGCTCTCTGTCCTTCTACCTGTGACCCAGGGTGTGCTGGATGACTCCCGAAAGCATCTCTTAACCCTTAGCTTTTGCATTTTTCTGAACTCAGACTTGCTTCGCTTCGAGACCTGAGCTGGATAACACCTCTAAGTAGGTGATGTCACCTTGTTCAGGCGGCCCCTCCTCCACCTTTCCATGGCCTTCACTTCTGCTACACAGTTAGCTTCCTTTTCAAAACCTCTCCTTGCTACTTTCTATCCCTTTCTCCCCTCCTTTTCTCTTCCTTTTTAGCTGTTGTTCTAGCTTGGTTATTTCTCCTGTCTACTTTATTCTTCTGACCAGGCACCCCTTAAGAGCAGCCATGGGATCTCTGGATGGCTGCAGCTCTGTCCTTCTTGGGAATCGGGCCAGCACATGCCCGGACCCTGGGATTCACTGGTATCTGCGTGTGTGTGTGTGTGTGTGTGTGTGTGTGTGTGTGTGTGTGTGTGTGTGTGTATGCGGCACTTGTTTCTTGGTGGATCCTCTCAGTTCTGAAGGCTCATCGGAGTGGGAGAGAACACACCACCCCACAAGCCACCACTTGGAGAGCAAGCCTTACCTGGAAGTGTGTCCTCATGGGACTCGTCCCCTCTGGGCTTGGAAAGCTAGGGTAGTAGTTTCTCTGAGTCAGTGTTGGCTCATAGGGTCCCTTCATGAGCCATCTCATACTTTTGCTGGGCTGCAGGGCTTCTGGCTTGGGGCCATTGTGAATCCTGCTCTGCTGAGGTAGTCAGGGCTCAGTGGTTGGATGTTATCTGGCTTTGGGGATGATCTGAAGGCGATGCGGCACTTCGTGGTTCTGTAGGGCTTCCTCACAGGCATGAGTCTAGACCAGGTGTCTTGGCTGTTTTCCCCCTCTGGGGGCTTGGGGACTCTCACTCTTTCCTGTAGTCTCTTAGAGTACATTCTGGAGAGATGAAGTGGCTGGGACATATGGCTCTTCTCACATTGCCAGAGGCCCTGGTCTGGAGTCAGGGAAGGTGCTCAGGCTTGGGACTTGCTCTTGTTACTTTCCGTTCGTTCTCAGCACAGCACTGAGATGATGAGTCAAGCCAGGTGAGGCTGATCCCAGGTCCTGAGATAAAGCTTGCTCACCCTCTTCCTCATTAGCCCCTACCGCCTCCCATGCAGGGTGATATGAGTAGGGCCCACGAACGCATTATGCTGATCTGCCAAATCAAATCTGTAGGCATTTGGTAGCTGTAGGAGTCTCGGCTCAGGTTGTCATGGCAAAGTACCACAGCCCGAGAGCTTAGACAATGGAAATTTATTTTCTCACCATCTGGAGGCCAGAAGTAGAAGATGAAGGGGATGTTTCGGGCCTTTCTCCTTCGCCAGGTGGCTATCTTCTCCCTAGGTCTTTGGTTGTCTTATTTCTGGGACCTGAGGGTTCCAAGTGTCATCTTCAAAGACATGGTATCGTAATGGACCAGGCCCCCTTATGACATACTAAATACTTCTTTAAAGACCCTGTCTGTAGCTGGGCATGGTTGCACATACATATAACCTCCGTACTTAGCAGGCTGAGGCATCAGAATTGAGAGTTTGAGGATAGCCTGGGATAGCCTGGGCTATACAGAGTGAGACCCTGTTTCCAAACAAAAACTAAACAAACACAAAGCCAAAACCCTGTTTCCAAATCCAGACATATTTTGAGCTAATGGAGGTTAGGACTTTGGTATACGAATTCTTACAGGGCATAGTCGAGTCACTATAGCAGAGGGACACCAGCATTGAGGAGGGCTAAGGGGCATGTGACCCTGCCAAGAGGCTCCAGGAGCCCATCACAGTGGCATTTAATCACTGGGTACTCTTTTATACCTAAATTCCTGGCCAAGTTTTGTTGTGGTATCTTCCTCGAGAGTGTCTCCATGTGTAAAATGAGTTGCCATCCACTTCCTGAAGTTTTGTGTAGTGTGACTGATGGCCAGGAAGGGCTTTTTGTATATATCCAACTTAACTCACAGCCAGCAATCCTATAAGGTGTGGTACCAGGATTATTCCCACTTCACAGATGTGGAAACTGATTACTGACGACACAGGAAGAATACTGACTAAATTGAGGCTCTGGATGCACGCACACATACTGTGTGTGCATAACCAAGCTTTTATCCTCCAGGGATACAGAGTGTCCGAGTAAGCACAGCGTACAGTAGGGCCTCGGGAACGTTAGCTGAGTCAGTTCTAATGGGTTTCATTAACAGCCATCAGCAATGACAGTTCAGAGTTGGTGGAAGGTTAGTGGGGTGGACGTTTGGTGCCTATGGAGGGAAGTTGGTGGCTAGGAGCCAGCCAGCAAGTCACCGAGGTGAGCCAAACCACGGACAGGTAAGACACATCCAGGCCCTCAGCACCCACTTTACCCTCCTTCTCACCTGCCTCCCCCCCCCCCCCCCCCCACTCGTGTTGTGCAGGGTGATGTGAGCAGAGCCCAGGAATGCCTTATGTGGATCGGCAGAACCGAATCTGTGGGTTTTTGGATATCGAGGACAATGAGAACAGTGGCAAGTTCCTTCGGAGATACTTTATCCTGGACACCCAGGCCAACTGCCTCCTCTGGTACATGGACAATCCCCAGGTGAGAAGCCGGGTGGGGAGGGCACAGGACGGCCGCCGCCTGCCTTCTGTCCCGGCTGGGTGGAGTGCAGGGGTTGGCTTTCTTTCAAGGGCTTTGTGTCTGAAGCCGGTTGAACAGAGCGAGAGACACCCAAACACATACCTACATGCACGCCCACAAAGAGAACTCTCTCTAGAGCTGGCCATATTTCTCAGTGGTGTGTGTACACTTAGCCTGCACAAGAATTTTGATTTAATCCAGAGTAGGGGGCATTAGATTGGAGGGAAGAAGAGAGAGAGAGAGGGAAGAAAGGAGCAGATCTGGGGGAGACAGTGTCTGAGCCCCAGATCTGGGTTTTTCTCACACACAGGAATTGAACACTTAGTAAAAGTCAGGCAGAGCCTCCCAGTGCCCAGATGGGACTCACTTCCTCTCATCTCCCAGGGCTGTGGCCTGGTGACTACTCTGGCACTTCCAGTCTGGGGCTCCTCCCCAGCAGAGAATGCGATTCCCTGAGCTAGACACCATCAGACTTCCTTGGTCTCCTGAGTCAGGAAGTCATGGAGTCTTGGGTTGGCAGTAGTGACATTCTAGGTCACCTGGTGTCTTTCTCATGCTACCAAGGAGGAAACTGAGTCCTGGACATTGCAATCCACCCTAGGTGAGGACAAGTGACCAACTTAATGTTCTGTGGAGTCAGGCACAGAGATGGGGAACCAAGGGTTTTTTTTCTTTCTCTTTTCTTTTTTTTGAGACAGGGTTTCTCTGTGTAGTTTGGTGTCTGGCCTGGAACTCACTCTGTAGACCAGGCTGCCCTCAAACTCAGAGATCCACCTGCCTGTGCCTCCGAGTGCGGGGATTAAAGGTGTGTGCCACCATGCCCTGCCTTTGCTGGGTTTTTGCTTCACTCTGGTGGAAATGGATAGGTGGAGACGGTGCTCCTGCCCTCATTCTGAAGGTGAGGGAGGTGGTGTGGAGCAGAAGTCTGCCCTGTGTGAAATAAAAAGGCAGTGGCAGAACTGGGGCTATATGCCTGTCCATCTGAGTCCCAGACCCCTGCCATTGCTGCTCACAATAAGACAGTTATCTTGGGGTGCCTTTGAGAAGAAGAAAAGCCTGTAAATGAAGTTTCTGGTTAAGAAAGAGTGTGGAAGACACAGCCTGGGAGGTTGCGGAGGGCAGAGCTTATATGCTCAAGCTGATCTATGGTCTCATCTATGAATGTGTACTTCCTGCATAAAGGAATGAGTGAAAGAGTGAAGAGGGGTAGTGAATGAGGCTGTCAGAAGAAGGGGGAGGGGTCTAATGTTGCTCTCCTGGGAGTAAGGACAGAACCCAGATCCAGTACAACCTACAGCCTGGGGCTCCCTGGGAATGTTGACCTGTTCTTGTGGAAGGCCACTGTGAGAACTGTGCTTGGGTAACTGGATATCCTTCTTTTTATAGGGAAAATGGGATGGTTAACGTGGTATGATGATGATTTAACAAGCATTAATAAGTTTTCGGAACCCAGGTGTCTCTGATCGTCGCCTGTTGGAACCTCCCAGGACCTGGTGTTGATGAGCCTGTCTCTGTCACTGTTGCCACTAACTATTACTATTAACCTCAGTCTGTTTACTGAGGGCTCATCATACACCAGCCATTGTGTGTGGTCTTTTGTGTATCCCATGAAATCTTCTGCCAGGTGGTGGTGGCGCACACCTTTAATCTCAGCACTCAGGAGGCCGAGGCAGGTGGATCTCTGTGAGTTCGAGGCCAGCCTGGGCTACACAGAGAAACCCTGTCTCAAAAAACCAAAAAAAAAAAAAAAAAAAAAAAGAAAAAGAAAGAAAAGAAAAGAAAAGAAATCTTCTGACTGATCCTGAGCCCTTGGGACTGAAATCCATTCAGGTTGACCAGGCTGGAAAGGTAGAGCTTGGGGGAGGGTGTATGTGTGCGTGCGAAGCTGGATTTTTCATATTCTTCACTTCTGTCCTCTCTCTCCTTCTGATAGTTCTCTAGCTCCTGTAGATGGTGGGAAGGTGAATTCAACAGCATCTCTGCCTCTGGGAAGCTTCAAGTTGAGGAAATAGGAATGACTTGCATGACACTCCCCAGCTGTAATAACCTTAGCCATCAGGACAAGGCATCCCACGGGTCACTGCTGGTTGCCAGTACCTGGATGCCAGGGTTCTGATTGGAGGAGAAGGAGTTGTAGTTTTCCATTTCTGCTGCCTGTCAAGGAAGACAGAGCACTAGGAGGTGGAGTCTCACATGGAAAGTTCTTAGGTCTGGCAGAGATCAAGGCTGCAACCTTGGCGCCTCTGCTCAGCTGATTGGTGTCTTAAGCAAGTCCTTTCTATTCGGAAGCTTAGTGACGTTACCCAACATGTGCTTACTAAACTTGTCCAGTGCGTTAGACGCCTACCTAGGTGCTGAGGCACCATGGTGAGCAAGACAGACTCTGGGCATGACAGACTCTCCCACTGCAGGTAAGGAGGTAGGTGACCACATAGAATTGGAGTAGAGAGAATTGTGAGCCATCTCTTCTTGGGGGAGTTGACACTGGATTATCATCTTTTAATTTTCTTTAGAGTTTATTTTTAAGACAGTATCTTATCCTATGTAGCCTAGGCTGGACTTGAACTGACAAGCCTCTTGCTTCTGTGTCCTGAGTTTTAGGATTATGAGCATATACCATCACACGTGACTGGGGCCAGATTGTGGAGGCTGGGTGATTTAGAGTGATTATTATTATACGTCGTTCAGACTTGCGGAGCATTGGTGGGTTTTGACATCTTTTTTATGTACAAAGTCTCATTTAACGGTTGTGCCTCTTTGACCCAGTCAGAGTTGAAGAGGAAGGGGAGAGAGACAGCAGTCATCATGGGGACACAGGAGGGCATGCGAGGTCACCTAGCTAAAGGGACGCTTGAGGTTAGTGTCCCCAGAAGAAGCCCTTGTGTTGAGTAGCCAGGTGCCCAGACAAAGATGTGTAGATGAGTTTTTCATTGAAGAAATGCTTCCTCAGGACCTAGGAGTGATGGGAAGCCTGGGAAAAGAGGAAGCCACACAGGGCTGTGTGCTCAGGCGGCAGTCAGAAGGGATAGCTCGGTCTGGCCTCCTGGGAGCTCTGGGTGACCTTTAGAGTTGCCCCGGAAGAACGGGGCTCATTTATATCTGTGCTGACCACCAATGACTACAGTTCTGCAAATGTAGCCAGAATGGCTTCTAGAGACCCATGGCCAGTCCCCTGAGGCAGAGCAGAGGGGACCTGGGAGCCAGGCCACAGCGTCTGCCGGGGGTGGGGAGGTGTGTCGAGAGACAGGGAGGAGAGGAATCAGAACACAGCATGAACTGGGTATGGCTTTGAGGCTTTGAACAGTAGTGTTTTGAATCAGTGTGAGGTAAGGAGTTAAGGTTTTCAGTCACAGATATGGGTGGTGCCAACCTGAGGATGAAACCCAATAGCTAAAATGGCCTCGCCTAAGTGGAAAGTACCAACGTTATTGATTAGGCCACTGAATTGTCTAATGTGTTTAAAAGTCAATATGCTGACAATGTCAAGCAAGCAATAATTCTTTTGTTCTTGCAGTAATCATCGTTAACATGAAGTTTCCCCTTTTAGCAAAGTGCTATACTCATAATAGCATACTGTCAATTGTAGACACAGAATGGTACTTGCAGTATAGCTAATCTCTCTAAAACCCAGTGATCTTCCGTCCAAGCAATAGTTTTTTTTTTTTTTTGTTGTTGTTGTTTATGTTTTCAGTGCTGGGGGTTGAACTTTGGGTCTCATTCATAGTAGGCAAGTGCTTGTCCACTGACCACGTTTTATTTATTTTGAGACAAGGTCTTGCTGAGTTGCCCAGGCAGGACTGAATTTGTGATTCTCTTGCCTCAGCCTCTTGAAATGGAGCTGCTGGATTACAGGCATAGTCTGTCACCATGCTTGGCAATGACTCTTGAAACATTGTCTAAATTGTCTTCAAGTTATACTAGCAGGGGTGTGTGCGCATGTGTTGGTAATGCTGGAGATTAAACCCAGAACTTGGCATGTGTTGGGTAAATACTGTACCACTGAGCTACACTCTCAGACGTTGGCAGTTTTACTTCTAATTGAGTGTTGGTCCCTCTCATGATCAAGAAGATGAAATTCTTAATTGGGGCTCCTCTACTCTGTAGTGACCTGTGAATGATGATGACCTAGTTTCAGCTGCTCAGCTACACTCACACACACACACTGCCAGTGTCCACCCACATGGCTAAATGCAAGACTAAATTATACAGCCATGAATAAGAGTAAACCAAAGCATGGCAATGATATGACATTTGATGATGATTCTTGGTAGGATAACGCAGTAGAGTGTATATTTTTTTTCTCCTTGTCCATAAACATTATTTTGGTATACTTCTTCTACACAGGCCATCATGTGAATTATGGATCATCATGATATCCCCAAAGATTGCATGTCTCCTAGTAAATCTGGGACCCCAGTAATAGACCTTTGCTCTGTTTAAACCAACCAACCAACCAACCAACCAGCAAACCAGCAAACCAGACTAAAAGCAGGTCTTTTTACTGGCCAGGCAAAGAGCATGAACAATGTTTACAACAAGATGGATATTGGGTTCATTTTAGTGGAAAGAATACAGCATGAAGGGAGAGTCTACTAATATGTACCTTATAATGTTATGATGTACAACTGTATTGTTGCCCTAAAGGCCGAGTGAAAACAATGTTTTAAGAGTTGTGTTTTTGTATCAGAAACCTCCTTTGGAAAGGTTTGGGGTCTCTCAGTACTTTAAAAGCTTCTACATTGTCAGCCTGTCCAAATGCTGAGACACAGGAAATAACTTCATTGAAAATTGGGCAACACAAACACCTGGTGCAAATTTAGTGTGGAAAAGTGGAGCTGGTGACATCTCTGTGTCCTGCCCCTGTCCTCTGGCTACAGCCCCTCCATAGGCAGCAACCTGACAGGCCTCTATAGTGTGTGTCCACAGAGCCCCCACAAGGAGAGGCATCTTGGAACCTTCAACTCTTTTGCAATTGGTTTGGGAAAGTCCTTTCTTTTTCATATTCTTACATTTGTGTCTTTTAAATTTTTGTTGTGGTTTTTGTTGTTGTTGTTTTAAAGATAGACTTTCTGCAGTTGATATACTAACTATACATGTGTCTTAGTTCTCTCCTATTGCTGTGACAAAAAAACACTATGATTAATGCAACTTACAGAAGAAAACATTTACTGGGTCTCAGGGTTCCAGAGGGCTAGAGTTTATGACCATTATGGCCAGGAGTATGAAGTATGGTGGCAGGCAGATGAAATGGTGTTGGAGGAATCCCTGAATGCTTAAAAATTGAGCCAACAACCATGAGGCGGGGGTGGGGCTGGGGGGAGGGAGAGAGTGTGTACTGGGGTGGGGGTGGGCTTTCGAAACCTCAAAGTCCACCCCTAGTGATACTCCTTCTCCAATAAGACCACACCTCCTAATCCTTCCCAAACGCTTCCACCAGCTGGGACCAAGCATTCAAATACATGAGCCTATGGGGACCATTCCCATTGAAGCTATCACATTCCACCTACTGACCATCATGGGCTTGTAGCCACATCATATACAAAATACTTTTAGTTCAATTTCAGAAGTCCCTATAGCCTGTCAGTCTCAAGAATGTTTAAAGTCCCAAGTTTCTTGTGAGACTCAAGGCAGCCCCTTATTTGTAACCCCCTTTAAAACCGAAAAGCAAATTACTTCTAACATACCAAGGTACAGAATATACATTACCATTCCAAAATGGAGGGACTTGGGCACAGTGAGGAAATAGTGGACTAAAACAAGATTAAAAAAAAAACCCAGCAGTGCCAACTCTAAATCCTACAGTTCCGTGGCTAACGTCAAAGGGCTTGGATGGCTCCCCGCTTCCAGCTTTGTTGATCACCACACCCTTCTCTCCCCTGGGCTGGGTCCACTCCTGTCTGTACGTCTCCCTGGCAGACACTCTACAGCTCTGGCACCTCCGACAACTTGAGGTCTCCAATGCCATCCAGGCTTCACTCTCTCAGGCGCGGCAGGTGTGGTACATGGTGGGAACTGAGGGGGGACAGGCTTACAGGATGTGTGAGGGAAGAGAAGGGTAGGCTTGGTGGCTGACTGCAGGGGTGAAGCAGAATCATCAGGAGTTCAGAACTTGCTTTGGCATCGCTGAGCATTAACAATATTCACGTGTGGGCCTCTTAATATTCTGAGTCGATACAATCACATTCCTTTGTGGCTCTGGGAGCTTGAACCCAGTGCCTTGTGCATATTAGGTAGCTACTCTACCCTGAGTTTCCTCTCTAGTTTGCTAGAAAGTTATATTTATAAGCCAAAAATTTTAATGGGGTGAGTTATAAGTCTATATAGCTTAGAAGCCATCGGAGGTATTTAAATACTTCTATATTACCTGTGTGTGCACATGACAGTACACATGTCACTGTGTACACGTGGGGGTCAGAAGGCAATTTGTGGGAGTTGGTTCTTTCTTTCCCCCATGTGGGTTCAAGGAATAGAACTCAGGTTGTCAAATTTAGCCCCAAACCAAACTCTATGTGCTTAGCCCCAAACCAAGTGTGTGCTTATGCTTTGTCTAAATTTCAAATTCATCATAGTACTTAGTGTTATACATCCCCACACATGGTTCAGCTTGATAACCAAGGGATTATAGATAAGTGATGATGAACCTAGGGAGGTAGGAGTATTGTTCTCTACGAAAGAGGAGCCATGATGATGTAGATGAATGTGCTGTTTATATCAGACACATTTAAGAAAAGAAATGTGATAACAAAGACTAGGTGAAGCCAAGTGAGGGTGTCTCATGCCTTTAATCCCAGCACTCAGGAGGCAGAGGCAGGAGGATCTCTGTGAGCTCAAGGCTAGCCTGGTCTACAGAATGAGTTCCAGGATGACTAGAGCTATACAGAGAAACCCTGTCTCAGAAACAAACAAACAGAAGAGCATGTTAAGAAGACAGTTGTGAGAAGTAGACTGAGTCTCGTGACACTGACTGACAGTGAGCATTGTTCAGCCTGTTACTCAGCTCTGAGCAAGCGCCTGTCGGCCTTCTGTTAAATGAAAACAAAACAAGAAACAAAAATAAAAAAACATTGTTATGTAGTATCTTCAAGGATGGCTTGAGGCGTCTGTAATGTTTGGGGGCCTGGAAAGTAGGAGGTGCTTAATAAGTGTTAACTGGGAGCAGCACGTGACCCGCCAGCTGTCTTGTGGATGTCTAGTGTTTGCTTTAGGACTTTACTTCATTTCTTCAGGCTCGTGAGATGCTTTGGTGTGTCAGGTAGGTATAAGGCAGTAGAGCCATTCCTGTTAGGAGACGGTGGGGGCAAAACACACTCAAGCACTCCCGTGTTGCATCTTGCTAATCCTTAAATAACAGATAAAAGTGACCGAAAGTCACAATAGAATAATACCATGTTGCTTCAGCTTGACATTTAAATGGTGTACATCATAGTTATTTTCTCTTTGTTTAAAGTCAAGCTTCCCCCCCCCCCCCGGGATAATTTATATACCTAGCTGTATTTAAAAAAAAAAAAAAAACAATAAATCTTGTGTATTTATAATAAAACGTTTCCTATCTAGTTGACTGGAGAGAGGATGTGGAGCCACTGATCCAGATGGGGAAGCTGGGAGGGGAGCCGATGAGAAGGTGGAGGCCAATTTGGAGGAAGCTGGGCTGAAAAAAAGGGATGAAGGAGCTTAAGAACCATTCAGGTTCCTGACAGCCTCAGATCCACCTGTCTCTAGGCCTCTATGAAGACCAGGTTGGAAGAGTGATGCAAGGCATATGGAGGTCATGTGACTATACCCCAGAGCCTCATCCTGTCTAAGAAGGAGCATAGTCAGCCGGGATTAGAGACCCAGCGCCAGAGTGTTCAACCAGCACTGTATCTTATGACACGAACTGCTCACACAGGGCAAGGTTAAAATACACATTGGGCACCAGAGAATGGGGAAAGCAGCCATGGGCACATTGTGGGCCAACACATTTTTAATAGGAAGTAAATCTACTGGGAGGAGGTCAAGAACTGCCCAGGGTAGCTGGTGCCCGGGAGAGCTTGTTTCTAGTTAGCTTCTCTCTCATGCCAGACGGGCTGTGGAATGCAGGTCTGGGCAGCTTGCTCTCTTGCCATCTTTCTCCAGGTGCGTCTCTGTGAGCCTGGATGGTCTTGGCTTTGGTGTTGAAAGCTGGTTTAGCTCACGCCCTAGGCATGAGATTGCTACCTGGGTTCTCCTATAGTCTTTTTTTTTTTTTCTACTGGCAGCCAGCAGCAGTTACTGATGCCTACTGGGCTCCTTGCAGGTGGCTGGGCACCCTTCCTTCCCTTCCCTTCCCACACCTCAACCTCTGGTCTTGTGGAGCTTGGCACCCAAGAGCCAGTTAGACTAGTTCCTGCCTAGCCCCAACTTGGGCAACTAACTATCTAAGGCTAACCTTGCTTCTCCTGCTCTCCTATTTACCTTTCACTGATAATCAACGGGTAGATATTGTTTCAGGGGAAGTGGCCTGGCAGGGAGGAAAGTGTCGTGGAGGAGCTGGGAATCCAGAAGGGCTGAGTTTGAATTCTGGCCTGACTTGCTATCTGTCTGAGCTCGGGCCAGGGGCCTCACCTGCTGGCCCCAGGACTTCTGTATCTGTGAAATGGGATCGTGGAGACTTAGCAGCATGTAGACACAGTAGTCTCTCTTCCTTGTTTCCCATGCTGCGCTCTCCAGAGTGGCAGGTTGCAGCTGGGGTGATGAGCTCTGTTTTCCCTGGGCTCCCTGCAGAAGCCACGTGGAGGGTCGTGGTAGGCAAAGAGGTATTGGTGGCGCTTGTAGAGCTGACATCCTGTGGATTTATGAATCCTTAGTTGGATCTGGCTGTTTTCTATGCTCTTCGTTACTCTTGCTAGGAGATGGGAAATGGAGTTAAGTTTGTCCTTTGGCGTGAGGTGCTGCTGTTGCTACAGGCTGGCCAAAGGTGGAGGTACCCGCTTTGTGAGCAGTTCAACTCCTATCTTGGTCCTGGAAGAGACCATGTCTTACTTCAGTCTTTTGAAGTCCTTGCTGGCTGAAGAGATCTTGAACAAAACACAAGGTGTTTTCAGGGTCTTCTTAAGGTCCCCTGTTAGTTCACAGGATCCTGCCCTGTATCCTACACAATTCCAGAAAATTCACAAGTCTAAGGCCATTTTGGACTTAAGGGCCTCACACAGGGTGGCGGCCAGCTACTTGGTGAAGTTCTGTGGTTTCCTTTGCCCACCCAACCCTCTTCCCATCCTTTCCCCCGAGGACTGCTGGCGCTGTGGTCCTCTCTAAGGGCTGCTGGCCAGGTGTGGCCTTGCATTTCCCCAGGGCCTACTCAGCCCCAGCTGCTGGTTTTCCCAGCACAGTGCCTCCAGCCCAGTGACACAGGGGATTCCCAAGGAGCACCGAGAACACACAGGTGTCTGGAGCCTCTTCCAGATCTCTCAAACGTGTGGGAAGCAACCATGGTATTTGTTGGCTTAAGAATTGCCCCGTTAGGCCTAGATGTTTCAGTGGGTAATGGCATTTGCCACCAATCCTGAACACTTGAGTTTGGTAGAATGAGAAAACCAACTCCTGCAACTCCCACAAGATGTTCTCTGACCATAATGCATACAACATGGCACGTATAGACATAGACAGACAGACAGATGGACAGACAGACAAGCAGACAGACAAAATGTAATTTAAAAAAAAATCACCCCCTAATAAATCAGCTTGGGCAATACAGTGAGACCTTATGAGAAAGAAAGAGGGCTGGAGAGATGGCTCAGAGGTTAAGAGCACTGGCTGCTCTTCCAGAGGTCCTGAGTTCAATTCCCAGCAACCACATGGTGGCTCACAACCATCTGTAATGAGATCTGGTGCCCTCTTCTGGCTTGCAGGCATACATGCAGGCACAACATTGTATAAATAATAAATAAAAAATCTTAAAAAAAAAAAAAAAAGAAAGAAAGAGAGAGAGAGAGAGAGAGAGAAGCAAGCACTGAACTGGACTTCCGGTTTTAGAGGGGTAGAGTCCCTGATGGAGGACTGAAGACATGGCGGCAGGAACAGCTGAGAGCTCACATCTTGATCCAAGCGTAGGAGACACAGAGAGACCCACTGAGAATAGTGTGGGCTTTTGAAACGTCACAGCCCACCACCAGTGACACACCTCCTCCAACAAGGCCACACCCAATCTTCCCCAGACAGTTGTACCAGCTTGGGACCCAGTATTCAAGCACAGGAGTCTATGGCAGCCGTTCTCATTCATACTTCCGCAGACACACACCTTGGTCTGATCGTGATAATTGTGTGCATGTGTTGAATTGTCATGCTGTATCCCCAGATACAGGGTTATTATGTGTCAATTCAAAAACCTCCCGAGGTGATTTCACAAGTATAAGTCCCCCATTTAAAAGTAGGTGAGTGGCTATTTATCTCGGGGTTAAAATTATGTGCCAGGCACTCATGAAGAATCTAGGTCCAATCTCTAGGACCTAAATAATAAGTAAATAAAGTGCATTTTACAAACCTTCCTGGGGGGGGCACATCTGTTCAGAGGTGATGATGGCGTCCTGCCTCTACCTCACCTCCTGTGTGCTGGGACTACAGACACCCAGCATCCCAAGATGCCTTCCTCTTGCTGTTCCCAGTCATGTCCTCGGTAAGCTTAGAGTGTTGTTAGCATACTAAGACTAGACTCGTGGGAAAATAGCAATGCAGCCAGGTTTCGTCTCCTTGGTCAGCTGCTCTTAAACGTGGGTCCGTTTAGCGATCAACGGGAGTGTTTTGAAATGTGTGCCCTTCTAACCCATCCCACTTGATTTAGACTCAGCATTTTGAGGGGGAAGCCCGAGCCAGAACTTTTCTCGAGTAGGTTCTCCAGGGGTCCGAGTCTGCACCAAAGTCCAGGTTCCATCTGTAGGCTGAGAGCCAGGAGCCAGTAGCTGGCTGGAGTCAGTGAAGGCGTCAGGAGGGTCCTGAATTTAACCTTCCTCTCCAGGACACAACACTGGGGTCCTGCCCCTGCACTCTGGCACCTGATGCTTTCTGGGCTTCTTGCCCTGGCACCTGGCTGCTCAGGCCCTTTTAGTGCAACCTCGCTAGATCAGGACGCGTCTGCTTGGGACTGTCTGGGTGCCACCATGACAATGAGTTGCTGCCATTAAGCTTCTAGATCCAGTTAATTGGAGTGGACGCTGAGTCTCACTTTGGATCTGAAGCCTCAGGAATCCTAAGGATGTTCCCCCAACCCCCATGGGTGGGTAGGAGGTGGTGGGCAAATGGCTTTTCAGACATTCGTCATGTTTTCCTGGCTTCTTGGGATGGAGAGAACGTTTATCTGCCTCGGAGCAGAAAGGGTGGAGTATACATGAGTATCCCCCACCCTCATCCCCTGGGTAACTCGGCAGCACATCTCTGTGACTGGGAGGAGGCATCGGAGAGCAGAGCAGAGGGCTGACGTCCTCGAAATCTGATCTCCCCCTGTCATTACATGTGGCTTAGAGTCCAAATTGTTCCCCCATCCCACTTCACTCATGATTCAGGATGGGGCTCCAGAGGCTTCGGGATGTGGTTTGGGGTGAGGAGAGCAGTTATTTAAAAGTAGCTCCAGATCCTGGTGTTTGCATCTTGTAATTAGCTTGGTTGAGGGGCCCATGGCCTCTCTGGGCTGTGGTCACCCTATTTTTCATGTAATTCTCCCGGCACAGTTTATCATCTAGATTTTATAGGGAAAGTCTTTTCTGAAGTCAGAGTGTGTTAATACTACAGTTAGAATGTGGTGGCTTCTAGGAGACCTGAAGCCCACGTGTCCTTGGAGCTCTTGGCCACAGTGAGGCTGTGGAGACACAGGCTTCCGTCTGCCACCCAGCAGAGCTGAGTTTTGCCTAGAGTGGTTCGGGGCCCCTTAGGTCATCGCTCCTTAGTCTTGGACAGTGATGGCCCCGTTTGGATTTTGATTTGGGAACAGCAGAGCTTGTCTTTCTTAACACGATCGAGATTTCCTTTAAACAGATTTAGAAGTCATTATAAAGTTTAACAATGCATAAATAAAATGAATGCTAATCTGAGTACTCCCGGGTGGCTTTTATTTAGTTAGTTTTTACAGAACTTGAGGTGATACTCAAGGCCTCATACATGCTTGGAAAATGCTCTGCCACTGAACTATACTCTTATTCCCTCAAAGGCATTTTTCAGACATAATGTTTCATGTGGAAAAGGTGGTAATTGAGTCTTTTTTTTTTTAAATGGTCTTTTCACAGAGATTCAGAGTTCTCTTAAATGACTGTGTTATCTGTATCCATTTTCTTTTTCTTTCTTGTTATTTTTTTTGTTTGTTTGTTTGTTTTTTTTCTAGATAGTGTTTCTTTGTGTAGCTTTGGATGTCCTACAACTAGCTCTGTAGCCCAGGCTGGCCTCAAACTCACAGAGACCCTCCTGCCTCCCCGTCCTAAGTGCCAGGATTAAAGGCATGTGCCACCACCTCCTGGCCCCTATCCATTTTCTTATAAACAGAAAATTTAACACATTTAGTTTACTTCAGAGATATGTTATTTTAGACAATGGGCTAGAAGGCTCTTCCCAAATCTAAGATATTTCTATTTTTAAATTTTTTTTTAATTAAAAACTTTATTATTTTATCTTACGTATATGGTGTTTTTTCTGCACATATATCTGTGCACCATGTGTATTTGGTGCCTGTGAAGTCATAAGAGGACATCAGATCCCCTGGAACTGGCGTTATAGGCAGTTGAGAGCCACCTTGAAGTGTAGGTGTCAGGAACTGAACGGGGTCCTCGGCAAGAGCAGCAGGGACTCTTAACCCCTGAGCCATCTCTCCAGCCACGGCATTTCTTAAGGCAGTCTTCTGGAATGGTAGACCATTTCACGGTTAATGCTTAAGTAAATTTTCTAACTCTTCTTATCCAGGACTTTGTGCCTTTCTTTGCTTTGAGATAGCCCCATTTAGTGAGGGCGTCCGTTGTTTTCCTGGAGCAGAATGGGGTTCATTTGGAGCTGCAGGCTCAGGTTATGTGAGTGGGTTCTCACCGGACTCTCAGGATATGGGGGTGGGTTCTCAGACAGCTTCAGATGATAAGGGAATGGGTTTTCAGTCGTATCTGTTGGGAACTTCATTGGTCTGGTTTCTAATATTGGTCACTACCTCATATCATCTCTGAAATCAGGAAGCTAGGAAGGGTCCTGTCACGGTAGAATATTGTTGTCTCAGTATTTGGAGCTCCTTGCTGGTTTTTGTTGTTGTTTTTTTTTTTTTAGTTTGTTTCTGTGTTGCGTTTTGCAGTTCTGGGATGGAACCCAGAATATTGTCCGTACTCGGCCAGCATTCCCATGACACTGCACCCTTAACCATCCTTGCTGCGTTAGTAGGCTATTTTCTTCGTGGTTTTGATTTTTGTGTTCAGACATCGGTTTCATATGGCATGTATTATAGTCCTGTAAAATAAGTTCACGGGCATGTTAAAGACATCTGTATCATATGAGTTTGTATCCTGCGTGTTCTGAAATGAATGTTGAAATGACACAGATAAGACAAAGCAAGCTGAATAAGAGCAATCATGCAGAAAAGATGTCATAGGTCACACTTGCAGAGCATCCCCGTGTGCCAGGGAAATTCCACACTGAAGCACTCCCCTGCGTTAACTCCACCTCATCGCTGTATTCCGAGGGTGGGGCTACAGGTGGAACATCCCTCACTTAAAACTTTGAAAGTCTGAAATGATCCCAAATCTGCAACTTTCTGAATGTTGATGTGATAGCAAGTAGAAAATTCCATACCTCACCTCATGTGGTATGTTGCCGTCAGAACAGAAGGGACCTAAAATCGTTGTCTAAAATTACAGTCTCCAGGAAATCTATACAATGGGTATATAAAGCACAAACGGAATTTTGTGTTTAGACTTGGGTCCAGTCCTCAGGACTTCTAATTTTTTTAATGTAAGGTTTTTGTTTTTTTTTTAAGTGCTCGGTTGTGGTGACACATGCTTGTAATGTCATCCCCCAGGAAGTGATGGCAGGAGGGCCACAGTATCCCTCTACTAACTCTCACCCCTCCAAAAAGGAAAATTAAGGAAAAAAAAACCCTGAAATCTCTGAGCGTTTTGGTTTGGATAAAGGCAACTCAGATTGCCTCTGGTTTTTTTTGTTTCTTTTTTTGTTTTTTGTTTTGTTTTGTTTTTATATCCAAATTGACCTATTTTTATTTATTTTTAATTTAATGTTCAAAAAATTCATCTATTTATTTTACATCCTGGTCTCAGCCTCCCCCCATCCTCCCCTCTCAGTCTGTCCCCCTATTTCCCCCCTCCCACCCCTATTCCCTCCTCTTCCATCTCCATCCAGGAAAGGGCAGGTCTCCCGTGAGTATCAACAAAACATGGCATATCAAGTTGCAGTAAGACTAAGAACCTCCCGTGAATTAAGGATGGGCAAGGGGACCCAGTGTGAGAAGTGGGGTCCCAAAAGCCAGTAAAAGAGTCAGAGACGGCCCCTGTTCCCTCTGTTGTGAGTTCCACAAGAGATTGCCTCTGTTTTTAACAGCAGGGGAAACTGAGGGCTAGTTAAAAGTCTTCACAGTCACATGGTGAACCACACACCGGCTAACCATTGTCCTAGACTAACTGGCCATAGGAGCGGAGGGGATGCTGTTAACATCACTGTTTCCCCCCAGGAGACCTGTTATCCAGGGTTATGGCCAGTGCTTTGTAGGTGAGGACAGTGACTTTTCCGAGGCTTCAGTGGTACAGACTGAACTGGAATGCTGGTCTGTCTCTTACTGCTGCTTTGGGGGCCCTCCCATCTTAAGAAAACACCTTTGTCTTTCAGAACCTGGCCGTCGGGGCAGGAGCTGTCGGATCTCTGCAGCTGACTTACATCTCGAAGGTAATGTTGGTTTGGCGTGCTGGGGAACCACGTTCTTGAAGTAGGTTTGCTGTCTAAGCAAGAGGGGAGTTCTGCATCCTGGAGGTGTAAGCCTTTGTGGGTGTTCACAGCTGTTACCACGTTTTGCTTTCCCAGGCACCTCCTGTGGAAGGTCTGCTGTCTGGTGGTGGTGGTTGGCAGTGGGGAGGGTGACCCACTCTTTGGATGCCCGTTAGTCATCGCTCCAGACCTATAGGAATATTTGAGATAATCTGTAAAGAGAAAAATTTACTCTGAGTCACTGTGTTCAAGGTCTTAGTCATGATTGTGGGGTTCATGTGAGGCAGTACATTATGACAGAGCGAGTGGGCCCAGCTTCTTACCTCATGGCTAGGAAGCAAATTATAGAAGGACTGGGTACCTATAATCTCTCCTGAGGGTTCCCCTGATCACTTAAGGACCTCCCATGTGTCTCCACTCCTAAAAGTTCCAGATGTTACCACTGGCCTTTGGAAGGCATTTCGCATCCAAAATAAAGCATGATGTAGGATGTGACCTTTTTTTGTAACTGGGACAAAAGGGACACAAGGACAATGACCCTGATCCAGTAAAAGATTCCCTCAAAGTATACAGTTACTGAGCAGTGGATTGGAAATGGCCCAGGCCCCTGGAATTGTACCAGTTCTCCAGACAGAATGCTTGTGGAGGGAGGATGGAGACCCACCACCACCACCACCACCACCACCACCACCACCACCACCACCACCACCACCACCACCACGGCCCTAAGATGTGCCAGGACCACATTCAGCATCTGAGTACCTTCTAGAGAGCATGGCAGGCAGCTGGCAGTCTGTGGCCTCATCCAGCATGCAAACAGGGGCAAGAGCAACTCCTGTTCTCCTGAGACCAGGGCTAGGGCCATTTGGTGATGCCCACAAATAACTGCTGAATTCAGCGGCTTTGAGCGGCTCCTCCCTGGGGCAGCCACTGCTGCTGACCCATGATGCAGCCCTGATTAAAAAAAAAAAAAAAAAAAAAGCCAGAGGATTTAGATTCTCTTCTGAGAGCAGGAGGAGGGGAGCCAGGTGGCACCCAGCCAGCTCCAGCGGAAGTGTCCCCGGTCCCCCACTCCAGTTCTCCTAGGGGTTGCTGTTTTCTTCCCTGGCCTCTCCCACCCTGGGGACTTTGAGGGCCTAGGGGCTAGGGGCTGAGCTAAGGAGCTACCAGCTCCATCTGGTAACAGACTGAAGGAGATCTGTGAGACGCTCCCACGGGGGTGGGGTGGGGAGGGGTGGGGAGGGACGCTTCACAGAGATGGGTCAAGAGATGATGCCCCGAGAGGAGCGGCCATCTATGGCTGGACCCACCAGGCTCATCTCGTGCCTGCCAGCTGCAGACGGAACTGGGCAGATCCATCTCAGTGAGGCAGAAGACGCTGGGCAGTGGCTGAGCCGATTAGAGAGGAGATAATGGCCTCAGGGGAAGAGCAGTGGTTAAAAGTGCAGCCTTGCTAACACAGCTGCAGGCAATTTGTGCATGCCTTTTGATAAGAAATGGGGCAGCCTCCCTAGGCCAGGGCCGCCCGCCCGCCCGCCTGCCCGCCCGCCTGCCCGCCCGCCTGGCCCTCCCTCCCCCTCCCCCCCTCCCCCAGGGGCCCGCCCTCCTCATCTGCTGTGAGCGCATGAGGTCATTTCTCCAGAACGGGATTTGAGAGAGGGGAAGCAGAGAAACCCTGTCAAAAATGAAAACTGAAACCATCTCCCCTGTGTGAGGATTTGGGAAGATTTTTTTTTTTTTTGGCCAGGGAAGAGTGAATACAATCTCCTGCTGAATCATGATTTATAAATGCAGCCCAGATGAGGCTTTCAGTGTTCTTTGCTTCATTTAGAAGGGATGACCTGACTTTTTGCCCTTCCTGGGACAGGCAAGCCTGCACGGGTCTTTGAAAAACCCACACCAGCCACTGCTTTACGTGACTGAGTGCCTCAGCTCCAGCTAGCCCGCTGCCCAGAACACATCCCCAGGTCCTAGGGCTGCTGGCTTCCTGAGTCCTCAGCTTTTTTGTTAGCCTTTGGTCACTCCCAGGGTTGAGTGTTTGCACAGTGTCAGATGTGCTGGTTTGCTTTGTCCCCATCTCCTGTGGGGAAGATGGGGTTGGCATGGGGGGGTGGGGTGGGAGGAGGGGTCCTCCAGAGAGGCAGTTGGAGATGGAAGTATCTGTCCCCAGGGCATTATGGCAGCAGAACCGGTCTTTGGGCAAACTGGAAAATAACTGAACCTGGCCCACGGTGCTACCTTTTTGTTATAGCCCTTCTCCCCCATTCCAGACGTCTTCACGCCGCCTGCCCCCAATTCTGCCCAGCCTGGACCTATTTCATGAGGGCTTCTGATAGATAACAGGTCTTCCGAAAGTAGGGTTATTAACTGTTTGTGTGTGGGGTGGGGGTGAAGGGCCTGGGTATGCCAGAGCAGTGGTTCTCAACCTGTGGGTCGAAACCCCTTTGCCTGGGGTGGGGGTGGGGGTGTAGGGAGCACAGGGGTCGCTTAAGACTATCAGAAACACAGATATTTACATTACTACCCATAACAGTAGCAAAATTACAGTTATAAAGTAGCAAGGAAAATAATTTTATGGTGTGGGGGGGTTCACCACAACCTGAGGAACTGTATTAAAAGGTCAGTGAGAACCACTACGCTGAAGAGTTCAATGAAGCACATTGACTCACTTTCCAGATAAATAGGCTGACTTCTATGTACCAGCTTGAAGCCCTCTGGTGACTGTTGGTGACTTCTTACTTTATTGCTCTTAGTGCCCCCTTGAGGGACAAGTTTCCCCTGACACCGGAACAATGTTTCAGTTCTCCCAGGCCTTAGTCGGCTCTTGTTTCTTCGGCTGGAGGGGCCCCAGCTCCACTTCCCCTCCATGGCAGACAGGGTGTGGCTGGCCCTCACAGTGTCCCTCCCAGGTCTGCATTTGATCTGATAAGCGAAAGCTCCCGAGACTGTCCAGCTACCGAGTGACTCTTCTGCGTCACTGCGTGGGGGGCCCGCACGGGCACTCTGTTCCTCACATCCCAACCCTCTCTTGCTGTTGACGTGCTCACAGGACCTGCCAGTAAACCACGGTTGGGCAGTGACTCAATTGTGGCCGCCGTGTGGTGTGAGGATGTTTGTGCCTGGGTGCTTGTACTTGAGTCAGACTGTTGGATGTCCTCACCCACCTGTGGCCACCCTGCTTCCTGCAGGTCCTCTGTTCTCTTCCTGTGTTTGAAGATGGCTGCTGCGGCCTGGCACAATTGCCAACAGGTGGCAGGTGGCTTGGGGCGGTTCATACCGCCGGGGGCAGGCTGTCAGGGAGAGAGGCCAAAGCCAGAGTTCTGTGCAGCCTTTCTCTGTGGACATAGTCACAGGTGGGCAAATTCATTGTCTGCTCCTGCTGTCCTGTGTCTCTGAGAAGAGCGCTTACCTTTTCACACTGGCGTTACTAAGGGAGAAGCCGGTCTGTAGAGGCTCTCAACCCTGTCCCATGGCCAAGCAGGTCAGAACTGGGACCAATCCCATTAGTTTGTCAATGAATCACTTTTCCCAACAATACTTCTACACTAAGCCACGAGGCTGAGGCACACTGTAAATGCACATGCCTGTGGACCTCCTATCAAGTACGTACACAGAGAAGAGCAAGCAGAAGGCCGTGTATTGCCTTTGGAAGCTCCGGTTCTCACAATAACTGCATGGGTAGCATTTTCCCAGGCTGACTAATCAGCGCAGCGAGCATGAGCATTTGTAATCCATGTAGGGTGAAAGGGTCAACCTGTGGCACTCTGTCCAGTTGGTGATAAATACGAGGAGACAGGATCTCTGGGACCAAAATTGCCAGCTGGAGGAGAAGGGAGCTGGGAGGCAGGTGGGTGCCATAGGGACAGCACACAGGCAGCTCTGTGACACTGGGGATTAATGCAGGAACCCAGCACAGCATGGCCGCTGACGGGAGGCTGCCCGGGGAACACAGATGCTGAAGGCCACAGCTGGGAAATGAGTGGCTGCAGCTCAGTAACTGCCTTGGACCGGACCTCAGGGAAACAAGGTGGCTCAGGGCCATGATTGACAGCCCCCTGAGTGCTACCTGTGAAGTATGCAGACATGGCTGCCTCTGCTAGTCTGTCAGAGCTCAGATTTGTGGGCTCCCCTCCGGGTTCTTCAGAACTTTCTTCGGCCACAGGGGCCTCCTCCACCTCAGGGTTCCCTCATCTTACAGAGGATTGAACACACACACATCGGCATATTCTTCTCTGACTCTCCCTGGTGATGCCCTGTGCAGCCTTGGCATTCTGCTAATAGAAAGGTCATCAGCAAAAGCAGTCCTTCATCCTTGAGCCTTCAGAAACAGGGGTCACGTGACATCTTGTATGCTTTAAATACTTGTCATTGAGGATGATGTAATGTTATGCAGGCATTTAATTATTAACATTGGAAATGCCATGCATGTTTTTTTTTTAAATATTGGAAGCTAAGCAGTTTTTAAAAATAACAACAATAAAGATATAATAATAATAATAATAATAATAATAATAATAATAATTATTATTATTATTATTATTATTATTATTATGTGTGTGCATGTGCATGCATTGGTGTGTGATTTAAGACCAGGTCCAGCCATGTAACCCAGGCTAGCCTGAAACTTGCTGTGTAGCCTAAGATGGCCTGAAAGTCAAGATCCTTTTGTCTGAGTCTCCTGAGTGCTGGGATTACAGATGTACACCGCCTTGCCTGGAATAATAGTCTCTCTTTGATGAGCAGATTCTATGCTTGTGCTAACTCCATGGGAACATGACTTTATGATTCCTTTCTTGACAGACCATGTCATGGAGGTCACACACTTGTGATTTGAAACTGATTCCAAACCCAGCTTCTACTATTTATTCTTTTGATATTTTGTAGGGTGCCACCTCAGTTCCTGGTTGAGTATTTGGGACAAGGTTAATTTTGGCTAAAGAATCAAGTCGGGTCTATAGGAAGACTTTAGGGTCAAGAGCAACAGTGTGTCAGTCAACATTAGATTTCTAGCAACTTTGAGCCACAAGGAGACATCACTTTCACCTCAAGACTGTAATTCCTGCTTCTAATTCCAAGTCCCAGAGACCTGAGAGGAGAACAAGAAGACCCAGGATGGCTAGAGAGGGGATTGAGAGAACAGTGTCCAGGGCAGGATGGTGACTGTATGTGGATAGGTTCCATGGGAGGTGCTACCTCACTAGACATCCCCAGTGAGTGGGATGTGCGGAGTGTTCAGTGTGGCTGGACCAGCATGTAGGATAATCACCAAATCTTTGTAGAGTATGATGGAACATGAGCCTGAGAGATACGGGCTCCTGTGCAAATAGACAGCAATGCCCATGCAAGAGAGGGGATTGCAAAAGCTAGTATTCCCGTACACCAGTATTCCCATTTTCTCAGGCCCTGCTCTTGAATAGACCCAGTGTGAGCTCACTCAGTCAGCCGCTT
This sequence comes from Peromyscus eremicus, assembly GCF_949786415.1. NCBI lineage: Eukaryota > Metazoa > Chordata > Mammalia > Rodentia > Cricetidae > Peromyscus > Peromyscus eremicus. The sequence continues at coordinate 17,406,740 of NC_081433.1, read as the reverse complement.
GCTCTCTGGGTTGCTGGAAAGTTGCCTGTGTCCATGGCCAGCATAGATAGCTAGGCCTTTGGACAGCATATCTAAATACAGGAGTGCTTGCCACCCTCCCCCTGACCCACCCCTTTCTGCTTTGATCAGAGTTTGTATTTCCAAAGCAATACCACTTTCGGTTGGGAGACTGTTGAGGGAAAAGGGGTTAGGTCTTGCAAGCATAGTAGAAGCCTGCTGATGTGAATGGGAGTCTGCTAGATCTTGTGGCTCAGAGAGACTCTTGTCCTGACCCGGTGGCTTTTAAAGTGTTCTGCAGAGACAAAATTAACACAGGCAGACATCAAGACAGCAGTTATGAGGGTGGTAGAGATTCTATCATAGAAGGGGTGTGGTGGTATTGTGTTCCCCAAAATATTGTGCACCCTAATAAACTTATTCGGGGTCAGAGACAGAACAGCCACTAGATACAAAGGCTAGAAAATGGTGGCACTCACACCTTTAATCTTAGCACTCCAGAGGTAGAAATCCCTCTGGATCTCTGTGAGTTCAAGGCCACATTGGAAACGGCCAGGCATGGCGACACACACCTTTAATCCCAGAAAGCAGCCTTTAATCCCAGGGAGTGGTGGTAGAAAGCAGAAAGGTTTATAAGGTGTGAAGACCAGAAACTAGAAGCATTTGGCTGGTTAAGCTTCAGGCTTTCGAGCAGCAGTTCAGCTAAGAGCCATTGGGATGAGGACACAGAGGCTTCCAGTCTGAGGAAACAAGACCAGCTGAGGAACTGGCCAGGTGAGGTTAGCTGTGGCTTGTTCTGTTTCTCTGATCTTCCAGTGTTCACCCCAATACTTGGCTCCGGTTTGATTTTATTAATAAGGACTTTTAAGATTCATGCTACAAAGGGGTATACTGAGTATCTAAGACAGGGGTTCTCAACCTGTGGGTCACGACCTCTGAGAATCACATTTCGGACATCGTGCATATTAGATATTTACATTACAATTCATAGCAGTAGCAAAATTACAGTTATGAAGTAGCAACGAGATAATTTTATGGTTGGGGGTCATCACAACATAAGGAACTGTATTAAAGGGTCTAAGCATTAGGAAGGTCAGGAACCACTATTTTAAGGAACAGGATTGATAATGCCAGTTTCTTAAGGGATTGAGGCAAGACTCTCAATTATTGCTCTTCAAAACGTACATATGTACATTTGATAGGCTCTTTATATGTATGAAATATTTATACATATGTAAAATATTTATATGTACATGTGTAAACATTTTTTTCATGCTGTTGGAAACACAGTCATGTCTCTTTTGTCTCTATTTGGTATAGGTGAGCATAGCTACCCCAAAGCAGAAACCCAAAACTCCATTCTGCTTCGGTAAGTACTGAGCCACGGTGGGTTTTCTTCACGAGCATATGACAACTCCTTTTCCATGGTCGACAGCTCTGTGGTCCCATGTGAACTGTATCCTGTGTGTCTGAGTGGCTTAGATAATAGCAGTGTTCTGGATGCCAAGTAGCACCACTGCAAAGATTATTAATAACTTGTGTCCAGGCACACAGGGGCCAGCGTGTTTTAGCCAGGCTGGCTTCTGCTCACTGTCTGCCTCCCGCCCCGTCTTCTTTTTCTCTCCCCTGCCCCTTTCTTTCCCTCCGTTCAAACTGGCCTGGAACTTCACTTCTACTGAACCCAGACTCCATAGTGCTGGGATTACAGGCGAAGCTAAAGGCTGTGGCTGCGTTTCAGTTTTCTTGATGCCGCAGGGTGGATAGAAAACATCTCGTAGACGTTTCTGGGAGCCTTCACTTGAGAGTTGTGCAGTGATGTCGGAAATGAGGAGATCTGAGAGAGAGGGGAAGATAGGCAGGAAAGAATTACAATGAAGGACAGTTGGGGGTCTCAAGGCTGCCGAATGAGTGGCAGTTGGGGGGAAGGTTGTTAGTGGCACAGGAAGCCAGAGCCACTCGGTCAATGCCCCAAGCCTCTCTCCTGCTGATTCCAGTGACGCGGTCACTGAATCGTTGACCAGCCGTCCCTGTGAGCAGATGCTGAGGCATGTTTGCGTCAAGGGAGGCTCTGAACGTAAGCTTCAGGGAGGCAGAGCCACCTCTTGCTTTGTTACTGCGTGTTCTCAGCACATAGGGTGGCTGCTGGCTCATAGCGGGTCCTCAATACATATTTGTTGTATGAATGAAACAGGGAATTCTTGGTCCCCCCCCTGCAATGACTTCTTGACTCCATGCTTATGCTAGAGGGATGAAGTGACCCCTTTCTTCCGACTTCAGATTGGTGCCTTCTTTCTCCTTTTTCTTCCAAATATCATTACTAAGTTCAGAAATCAGTCTTAGACTTTGCAGTCTGCTCATGTAATAAAGTATGAACAATAACAACAATAATAATGAAACTCAGAGGTAAGCTGTTGACTAAGGAGATGCTCTGAGGGAAGAACAGGTTGAAGATGAGGGCAGGGGCACAGGCCTGATCTCGAGCAAGCCTTCCTCTATTTCCCAGACACAGACAGGATTGTGCTTGTAGAAGCAAGCCCGAGGCTCCCAGCTTAGCGCACTAGCAGGCCGGTAACCAGAGTCGCCCACAGTGCTTTGTGAATGTCTTATAGATGGCAGATGAGTAGCCCTGTAGTTACCAATAGCACACTGTGGCTACTCTTAATGCCAGTGTCATGCTGGTGGCTGATGGGAGAATCCCTGCTTTTAAAGATGAGTTGCTGTGGTCTGCTGTTTCTGAATATGCAAGTGACTTAACACCGTGGGCAGTTTCTGGATCTGCTGAATGGCCTTTATGGGTCTTGTTACCTTAGACATCCTAACTTCCTGGGCTCTCGTGGTCCGTGAATTCTGACCCGAAACCTTTTCTCCCCATCCCCACTACTCTTTTCCAGTTATCAATGCCCTGTCTCAGAGATATTTTCTTCAAGCTAATGACCAGAAAGATCTGAAAGACTGGGTTGAAGCCTTGAACCAAGCCAGCAAGATCACTGTATGTATACTTTTTGTTCTTTCTGGTAGTGAAAGTGGCGTGTCCCAGTGTTGGGCCTCAGTGGGGCAGGGACAGAACTCAGAAGGCAGCAGGGACTTGCCCGGAGCCTGTGCAGGCCCGGCTGGCTCTCTCTGACCTCCTCTTGTCCATTGGCTGACAGCTACAAGTGAACTTGAGAGTCTGAGTTTGCATCAAGTTCAAGGGGAAGTTTATGGAGTGTCCCATCCCCTCTGTGCTTCCTGGGAGGGGCTCCTATCAGCCATGTTCTGGGTAACTATGGGATGCTGATTCAGTGTTGTGCTGGAAAAAGGATTGCTGACTATGAGAAGTCGAGGAATGGGGAAAGTGTATGAGCAGGAACTTAGATCTCATTTTTTTTTTTTTCTAGTTTGGAGGATATTCTTCTTTGTCGGCTCTGGGAAAGTCTTCCATTTAAAAGCTTTGCTAACTTTGAAACTTATTCATGGACTGCGTTAAGTACTCTTGTTTTCCTGGACTTGGCTAATGGGGAATTTATTTCATGTTCCCTACAAGTATTTATAAAAAATGAAACAGAAGAGTTAGAAGAAAGGAGAGGGAGAAAGATGTGTTAACTTCCAACGCGGTGACAACATGCTGGAAATAATCTAGTTATAAGGAAGAGAGGTTAATTGCAGATCATGGGGGCTTATCCCTGCTGCTTTGGGCCTGTGATCAGGCAGACCATCAAGGGGGAGCATGTGACACAGACCTGTTTATCTTCCAGTAGTTGGGAAGCAAAGAAAGAGCTGGGCTTCCAATATCCCCATGAAGGGCAAATGCCCAATGACCTAACTTCCCCCACTCTGTCCCATCTCTGGAAAGTTCCACTGCTTCCCAATAGTGCCACAGGCTGGGGACCAGGCCTCCAACATGGGGAATAGTTAGTGACTGTAGCAAAAACTGCTTTGAGGAAAAAAGAACAACAGCGAAATGAAACCCAGCAAGTCAGGCACAGTTTGCTGAAAACTTAGAAATTCTGTGTTGTACAGCATCTCAGGGTTTCTATCGCTGTGATGAAACACTAAAACAATCTGGGGAGGAAAGGGTTTAATTTGGCTTACACTTCCACATTGCAGTCCATCTTTGTGAAGGAAGTCAAGACAGGAACTCAAACAAGGAAGGAACCTGGAGGCAGAAGCTGATGCAGAGGCCATGGAGGGGTGCTGCTTACTGGCTTGCTCCTCATGGCTTGCTCAGCCTGCTTTCTTAAAGAACCCAGGACCAGCAACCCAGGGGTGGCCTCATCCACAATGGGCCAGACCCTCCTCCATCAATCACCAAGAAAATGTCTTACATCTGGATCTTATGGAGGCATTTTCTCAATTGAGGCTCCCTCCTCTCTGATAACTCTAGCTTGTGTCAAGTTGAAATAAGATTAGGCAGCACATGCAGTCAGAGATATTGGTCTTCCAATGATTTTGAATAAAAATGCCCATTGCTGGGTCAAATTATTCTTCCGGACACCTTAGAGGTCCCATGAATATTAGTAGATGAACTCTATATATCTGTCCAGCATTTGTGTTGCTGGACCCAAGCAGGGTAAGATTTAGCCATTTAAGCAGTGTGCCAGCTGTTTACTATTCTGGTAAACCTTGGTAAACCTGCACAGAGGGAGGGTGAGGCGAGGCTGGAGGAGGAAGGAAGGGTCGTTCTGTGTGCTGTCTCTGCGCTGTGGGTACGGGTCACTACCTCAGACACTCACAGGAAATTAATGAGGGTGGCTTGAGTTTGTGTGTGTGTGGGGTATTGCTAGTTAGCATCCTAGGAATAAAGGACACACTCTGATGAGCTGAGTTTACCTTATGTATAAAATTGAGACAATCATGGCCCTGAACCAAGAGGCAGCGGGAAGCCGAGTACTTCCCTTGGCACTGGTTGGACCGTGATGTGGGGACTGCTGCACATCAGGCCACCTGAAGGACAGAAGGGTGAACTTCTGGATTGTTATGGAGAGGTGGTGGCAGGAGAGAGAGAGAGTGTGTGTGTGTGTGTGTGTGTGTGTGTGTGTGTGTGTGTGTGTGTGTATGGATGGATATATGGATATATGTATAGGTTCTACCATGCCCTGCTCATTTATAAATATTCTGACTCCTTGTTTTGCCCGGGACCTTTTGTTCAGTCTTTACTAGCATGAGCACAGAGAGACTAGGGCTCTTGTCTGTTCTATCTGGTGTTTGATCTTTGCTTTCTAATCAGGGTTAGCTCATTCTATAGGTATGCGGTAAGTTTGTGTGTTATGTGTATGTGTGTGTTCATGTGGACATGTGTATGTGTGCATTTGTGTATGTGTATCTGTGTGTGTGTTGTGTACATGTGTATGTATGCATTTGTGTGTGAAAATGTGTATGTATGTGTGTGTCTATGTACATGTGTGTGTTTGTACATGTGTATTATGCATTTGTGTGTGTAACTGTTTAAGGGTGTGTAAGGGATTACTGCTGAGTTCCTCATATTTGGAAATGGATGTACGTGGAAGAGCTGGAGGGGAGAGGAGAGTGTTCTTACCGTCATTTAGTAAATTAGCTTTTCTTTTCACCCACATTCTGTTCGTGGTTCTGCCCTTTTCCTAAGCTCTCTGTTCCTTGCTGATCATATGGCTGTTCTTCCCAGGTCCCTAAGGCTGGGACCCTCCCCTTGGCCACTGAAGTTCTCAGAAGCCTAACAGCTCCTCCCACCCTAGAGAAGAAGCCACAGGTGGCCTACAAGACTGAGATCATTGGAGGCGTGGTGGTGCAAACGCCCATCAGTCAGGTGCCATTGGTTGGGGCTGCTGGGGGCGGTGAAGGGATGTCCACTGTGCCCAAGGACCGGCACATAGCCATGGGATGTGTGGAGCTAGCAGAGAGGGGTGACCATGACAATACAGTGCAGGGTGTGTGTGGCCGGTGCCAATGTAGAAGTTGAGGCCATGACATCATGACTTCTTGAGGATGTGTGGTCTGTGTGCTTCTGCTTATGACCCAGACAATGAACACTTGTAAAACTTAAAGGAAGTGTGGCTGAGGTTGGACCCAAGTCTGCAGCCCATCTTTCCATTTGGGGCTCATGTCCTCTTCTCTTCTGCCTTGCCTGCCCTTCCTCCTCTGGGTCTCTCTAGACAGTGTCTTGCTTTGTGGAAACACTCAGTGGAGCGCCTGATGGGGAGCAAAGTCCGTTTTCGTTTCTTTGACTGACATGATATTAAAAAAGGCTAGAGGTGTGGTGGGAAGGCTGGGAGGGGCCGGGGCTGCCCAGAGGAGTGACCTGGCGGGGTATTAACAGTGACACTGTTTCCTTGTAGAACGGTGGGGATGGACAGGAAGGGAGTGAGCCGGGCTCTCACGCCTTCCTGCGGAGGTCTCAGAGCTACATCCCCACATCAGGCTGCCGTCCTTCCACCGGGCCGCCCCTCATTAAGAGTGGCTACTGTGTGAAGCAAGGGAACGTGGTGAGTGCCAGCACGGGGGGGGGGGGGCTATATGGGGGTTCTGACGACTCCTTGGAGCCAGTGGGCATGGATGCATCAGGGGACAGAGAGAGGAAGAGCGGTACCCCCCTATGCTAACCACCACTGGGAACTAGCCATTAGCACCCCCAGAAAGCATGCCCCTGATGGGAAGAAGCCTCACTGCCTTCAAACCGAAGCAGTTTGCAGACTGATGGGCAGATTTCTCTCCTCCCACTTCCCTTCTCTTGCTCCTAAGAGAATGACCCCATAGAGTTGTCTTAGTCAGAGTTTCTATGGTTGAGATGAAACACCGTGACCAGAAAGCAAGTTGGGGAGGGAAGGGTTTATTCGGCTTACACTTTTCCCAGCACTGTTCACCACTGAAGGAAGTCAGGACAGGAACTCGAGCAGGGTAGGAACCTGGAGGTAGGAGCTGGTGCAGAGGCCATGGAGGGGTGCTGCTTACTGGCTTGATCACATGGCTTGTTCAGCCAACTTTCTTATAGAACCTGGGACCACCAGCCCAAGGACAACCCTGCCCACAAGGGACTGGACCCTCCCCCATTGATCACTAATTAAGAAAATGCCCTGCATCCGGATCTTCTGAAGGCATTTTCTCAACTGAGGTTTGCCTACAGCCCACTTTTCTGGAGGCATTTTCTTCATTGAGGTTCCCTCCTCTCAGATGACTCTGGTTTGTTTCAAGTTGATGTACAACTAGCCAGCACAGTGGTAGCTTCTGCTGGCAGCAGAGGATGGCACTCGGGCACTTCCAGGGCATTAGAGTTAGGTGCTTGGTCTTGGGAAGGTGGGGCTCAGATGGAGGCCTGGACCTGTCACTGCCTTCACACTTCCCACATAATTCCCGTTATTTGTCCCCAATGAAGAGGAGAGCCTGGCTTCAATGGTGCTGGGTCCCTGGGCATTTCTTGTGTCAGTGCCAGTCCTGGTGTTGGAGACCTATCCTTAACGCATGGCTCCTTCTTTTGCATTTCAGCGGAAGAGTTGGAAACGGCGCTTCTTTGCCCTGGACGACTTTACCATCTGCTACTTCAAATGTGAGCAGGTGGGTCGTAGGTTCCGGTCCCTCCCGAGAGAGTACAGAAGCAGAGAGCGTATGTGAGTGGAGACCAGGCCCACGTGGACTTCCAAGGCCCCTCTGTCTCATCTCTGTCCAACCTGTGTCTCTTTATGATGCTATTAAAAGGACCTGGGCTGCTGCCAGCTTCTGCGCAGTGGGCTGCTGTGGGGGCGGAGCCACAGAGCAGCTGCTGCTTAGATTTCAACCCCTTAATGATTATTTGGAAACCAGGTTGGTTTTAGCCAAGACTCTGAGAGAGGGACATTTTTGGTGAGCTGGTGTGGGTCATTGGCCCATGTACATGGCCTCATGTGTTCACCTTCCATCCTTCCCACCAGGACAGAGAGCCTCTGCGCACTATACTACTCAAGGATGTTCTTAAGACTCACGAATGTCTCGTCAAGTCTGGGTAATTGCCTCTTCTTATTCATTTATCTTTTTGTGGTGTTTTACCTGCGTGTGTGTTTATGTGAGGGTACCAGATCCTCTGGAATTGGAGTTACAGACGGATGTGAGCTGCCATGTGGGTGCTGGGAATTGAACCTGGGTCTTCTAGAAGAGTAGCCAGTGCTCTTACCTGCTGAGCCATCTCTCCAGCTCCTTCTTACTCATTCTGAGCAGAGCCTCTGTTGTCTTTGAATCTTCATTCATTACCCTTTTGCGGGCTCTATTTAAGAATCGGTGTCCCTGTGCTTGACCGAATGTCTCAAAACTGATGCAGCGTGGAGATCACGCTGGCCAAATACCCTCTTCCCTTTCCCTACTTTTTTTTTTTTTCCTGGTTTTTCAAGACAGGGTTTCTCTGTGTAGTTTTGGTGCCTGTCCTGGAACTCACTCTGTAGACCAGGCTGGCCTCAAACTCACAGAGATCCGCCTGCCTCTGTCTCCCGAGTGCTGGGATTAAAGGCTTGCGCCACCACCACCTGGCATTCCTCCTTTGTTCTTGATACCCCGTTAATACATGGGATGATTCACAACATTTTTGTGTTGCTACCGCTTGGTGGAACAAGTATTTTTTTTTTTTTTTTTTTTTTTTGGTTTTTCGAGACAGGCTTTCTCTGTGTAGCTTTGCGCCTTTCCTGGATCTCGCTCTGTAGACCAGGCTGGCCTCGAACTCACAGAGATCCGCCCGCCTCTGCCTCCTGAGTGCTGGGATTAAAGGCGTGCGCCGCCGCCGCCGCCGCCGCCGCCGCCGCCGCCGCCGCCGCCGCCGCCACCACCACCGCCCGGCGGAACAAGTATTTTTATTTGTTCCTCTTTCCACTAGAAAGCATACCTTCTGAGCACATGGTTTGTAGGATGATTCAGGACTTGACAAGAAGTCAAGAATTGTCCCATACCCGGCCCCAAATACAGGTGCATGAGTGAACTTTAATAGACCCCCAGGCATATCTTTTTGGCCATGGGTCTGTAGTCTGTCCAGCCTGCTTGAGTCTTTCCCTCCTGGAGGCCATGAGGGGATCTCTCAGCAGTAGGCATCCTGCTGTCTTGTGAAAGCATGGCACCACCCTCCATAAACACACATGCTGTATGATCCAAAGAAACAGGGGCAGAAATGCTGGACTAAGTCTTTCAAATAGCAGTTGTAGGGTACAGGAGATTGGGGAGGCATGGAGGGGTAATGTGCAATTCATGGAAGTAGCTGTAGCTAGACATTGCCTCAGAGGGCAGAGCTCAGCATGACTGATCATGAGAGATCGATCATTGACTGCCCCTGACCCTGGAGGGCCTGTGTAGATCTGTGAGTAGCCTGTGAGGCTACTTGGATATGCTAGCCCAGCTTGGAGAGCAAGCCTGAGAGTTGAAAACTCGCCCTACCTCTGACTCCGCCTGAGTCACACTGAACTTGAGTCAGGGAGGTGAAGTCCAAGGGCAAGGTTGTGGCTTTGTGGCTTCAGCTCTGTTAGATGGTGCAGCCTCTTTGGAGCCATTGGGGGAATTCAGGACAGCTGTAATCAATGATTGCTGTTGAACTGAATTGAACTGAAAGCAGCATGCAGTCTGGGCAGTGAATGTGGAAAGGGTAGAACTCCCTTCCTGCTTGATTTTATCCCTCTGTGGATTCTGGGACTTACGGCATTTGCATGAATAATCTAGAATGTTAAAACATCTAGCCCTATCTTAGTTAGGCTTTCTTTCTTTCTTTCTTTCTTTCTTTCTTTCTTTCTTTCTTTCTTTCTTTCTTTCTTTCTTTCAGATTTTATTTATTTATTTATTTTTCGAGACACGGTTTCTCACTTTGTAGACCAGACTGGACCCGAACTCACAAAGATTCACCTGGCTCTGCTTCCTGAGTGCTGGGATTAAAGACATGTGCCACCACCGCCCAGCTGATTTTATTTATTTATTATGTACACAGAAGAAGGTGCCAGATCTCATTATAGATGGTTGTGAGCCACCATGTGGTTGCTGGGAATTGAACTCAGGACCTCTGGAAGAGAGTAGTCAGTGCTCTTAACCTCTGAGCCATCTCTCCAGCCTAGTTAGGCTTTCTGTTGCTTCAAAACACCAAAAAGCACTTGGGGAGGAAAGGATTTAGTTGTCTTACACTTCCACATCATTGTTCATCATCAAAGGAATTCAGGACAGGTACATGGAGTCAAGAGCTGATGCAGAGGCCATGGAAGGGAGCTGCTTACTGGTTTGCTCCACATGGCTTGTTCAGCCTGCTTTCTAGAACCTGGGACTGCCTGCCCAGGGACGGCAGCACCTTCAATGGACTGAGCCCTCCCACATCAGTCACTAATTAAGAAAATGCCCTTACAGACTTGCCTACAGCCTGATCTTATGAAGCCATTTTCTTATGGAGAGCTGTCCCTATGGAGAGGGAGACGCTCAGAAAGTAGGGGGAATAGTTGGTGGGATGTATTTCATGTGGTCCCTGCTGTTCCAGCTGCCTTTGATGGTGGTCAGTTAGCATCTTTTTGTTTTTATCTCACACTCAAGGGCTGACCACATTTATAGTACATGTCCCAGAGACATTTTCTCTCACCGGTGTTTGGGCTAGGTCTCCGTGTCCTACCTAGTCTTAAGTCATATCCCCCCTCTGCTTGGAGGGCACGTCACGGGCCATGTCACTTCGGTGTTTTCCTTCTAGAAGACATTTCTGCCTGTGACCAACCCTTCCCTGGCACGAGGCTCTTTGTTAACATGGAATGCAGTCTTACCTGCATCTGGTCTCGCCTCCTCAGGTGCTTTTCCTGGTAGCCATTAGTTCTTTACTCCTCATACAGTCCCCACGGTGACTGGATGCGCACAGCAGTCAGTGAACACAGAAAACGGCTCCAGCCAATCGGGGTTTGTGTCCTCACCACTTCCTTCTTGCCCTCTGCTTGGCGGGCGTCGGAGTCCCTCTTCCAAAACGCACACCGCCCGCGTGTGAGGCTTGTTCTTTTTGAGAGTGCAATTCGATGACAATATTTCTCCCTTCCATTTATTCTTCCAAACCTGTCCACATTTCCCTCCCTGGTCTCCATCAAATCCATGCTCTCTCTGTCCCTCTTCCTCTTCCTCTTCCTCTCCCTCTCTCTCTCTCTCTCTCTCTCTCTCTCTCTCTCTCTCTCTCTCTCTCTCTCTCTCTGTCTCTCTCTGAGAAGCCTATTATCATTTGTTTGGTGTTGGCTGCACCACCACTAAGCTTCACCCTATCCCCAGAAGCAGATCTTTTTCTTTTTCCCCCAATGAAGGAAACTAATTTTTAAATTGATTTTGTACAAGCGTACAAAGGAATAGGTTTCAATGTGCCATTTTCGTACACATGGTTTTTGCTGTCCCCTGTCCCCACTCTCGTCTCCTCCCATGCTCCACGGTGGTCCTCTGTGCCCACAGTCATCTGCACTCTGCATCCCACCCGCCTCACAACCTCTTTGTTTCCATCTTCATGGTCCCGCCCCTTTCTTAATTTTTTTTGCACATTATTTGTTGGTGTATGTGTACATGTACATACATGTACACGTGGAGGTCAAAAGGTTACCTGTAGGAGGTGGTTCTCTCCCTCTGTCACGTCAGACTGGGGGGGGGGTGCTGAGGGGGGAGGAGGTGGCAAGTTGCTTACCCACTGAGCCAGCCATCTTGCTGGCCTTCATGGTTCTTTCTTAGTTTCATAGCGTGTTATTCACCCTCACATGTGAATTTACACATGTGTAAAAATTAAAGTCTAGGATCCAGCTGTGACAGAAAATGCACAGTATCAGTCTTTCTCAGTCTGAGTTACTTGGCTTAATATAATAATTTCCAGTTCCATCTATTTTTCTGCAATTTCCATGATTTTATTTTTATTTTTCTTTTTTTTTAAAGATTTATTTATTTATTATGTATACAGGTGAGGGTGCCAGATCTCATTACAGATGGTAGTGAGTCACCATGTGGGTGCTGGGAATTGAACTCAGGACCTCTGGAAGAACAGTCAGTGCTCTTAACCTCTGAGCCATCTCTCCAGCCCCTTATTTTTCTTTTTAAAATTATTTTTATTTTTATTTATTTTTTATTATTTATGTGGATACAGATTATCTGTGTGAGTGTATGCCACGTAAGTGCAGGTACCTGGGGAGGCCAGAAGAGAGTGTCAGATCCCCTGGAACTGGAGTCTCCCGTGGCTGTGAGCCTCCTGATATGGGTGCTCTGAACTGAACCCCGGTCCTCTGGTAGAGCAGGGGGTGCTCTTAACTGTTGAGCCATCTATCCAGCCCCTTTATTTTTCTTCACAACCAAATGAATTCCATTATGCCTGTGTACCATTCATCTCCTGACGGACATCAAGGTTGATACCATCCCCATGTGAGGAACACAGTACTTGCCAGGGGTGTACAGGTATCCCCACAGTAGTGGAGTCTTCCCGGCACATGTCAGGAGTAGTGTAGATGGGTCATGTGGTCGTTTTAGTTTCTTGAGGAACCTCCAGGCTGATTTCCATAGTGGCTGTACCAGTTTACACTCATCCCATTAGTAAGTAAGAGTTCATCTTTCCCCATATCTTTGCCAGCATTCACCTTCCTGCTGTGGGTCATTCTGACTGGGGTGAGATGAAATCTCAAAATACTTTGAATTTGCATTTCTCTGCTGGCTAAGGAGGTTGAACAGTTTCCTGGGAAGCAAATCTTAAAGTCGTTTACTCTTGATTTCTGTTCCTCCCTTTAGCTACTTGTCCCCTGGGACGGTGCTCTGAGAGCAGGAACTCAGAGCTGTGTGTGGGTGGAGCTGCTGCTGCCCAGGGGGGAAGGACGGGTTTAGAAATGGCATTAGCTCCCTTACAAGAGGCGTGTTTGGATTCAATGGGTGCTGATCTCTAGTACCTTGGACAGACATAGTATATGAAGTCTCTGAGCCTGGGCTTTCTCACCCACACAGAGGAGAAAGTCTTGTGTTGCATTAGTGGGTGATTTTGAAAACTGTAGGAAATAATGTGTAAAATAAAACACTGACAATTTCTGGTATAATGTTCTCTCTCTTTCCCTGCCTAGTGATCTCTTAATGAGGGACAACCTGTTTGAAATCATAACCAACTCCAGGACATTCTACGTACAGGTAAACGCTCACCCCAAGACCGGCGTTCCATCTCTGCGAATGTGGGTGAACGCCACCCCCACCCACCCCTCTCCTTGTTTCCTCTTCTCTCTAGCAGCTTGTAGTTTCTCAGTGATCAATTTAGTCCCTTGGTCAGTCTGTGTCCCACTGCATTCTAAGGAGGAGGCTAGCCAGAAGTTTCCCTACCCTGGGATACTACAAACCAGTCAATCAACTGTGCCGGAGGATGGAGGTCGTGTGCCCATAGCAGCTGCACTCGGCTGCAGAGCTCCAGCTAAGCGGAGAGAAGGGGAACTGGTGGGTGGTTTCACTTCTGCTCTGGAGGGTATTTATAAGTCCTGCCTATGTATGGACATTACTGTGTGCAGAAAGACAGAAGCACAGAGGGCCCTGTGAGGGCACAGGTGCATAGCCAGCTGCACAGAGAAAGCCATTGTTTGGGCTCTGATGGGTTCGCTTACCAGGAGCTCCCCCACCCCCAAATCTGGAGCTCTCCCAATCCAGCATGAAGTCACAGCAGCCAGCAAGGCAGATTTCTAAGCAGGGCGAAGACACCCAGGGCCAAGCCCTCAGCCTGGGCTACCCAGTAGCCCACAGAATGTGCTGATCCCCAGCGTGAGGCTGATGTGGGATCTGAGCGGTGAAATATGCAGCCTTCCCAAGTCGAGTTTGGGAGGCTTCCCTCTTCCTTTCTTTTCTTTTCCCTACCGAATCCCTCCCACAAAAGGATGAGGCCGATTTCCCAGTTTTTGAGCAATAGGTCTTGTGTCTCTATTCTTTTTCCACGTCAGGCCAGCAGTCATGCTGGCTGACTTCGGCATCTTCAGGCCGTCCTCCCTGGGAGGAGCACACTGCCCAGGAAGAGATGGCAGAGGGGAGGCTGGGGAGCAGACTGGATCATGGAGGGGGGTCACTTGGCTCTTAAATCTTGTTATTCTCCAGTGCCTCTGCCCTTCTGATACAAGGACTAGCCTGTGCTTTAACATGAGTTTCTGGTTCTTGAGTTGATGTCTGTAGAGTGTGGTCAAAGGTCTGGGCATGGTCTGAGGTTGGGGTCACGGATTAGAAGGACCTGATCTGTAAGTAATCAAGCAAACGAAATCACATGTTTGGTAGATGATACACAGGGCAATCTGTGGGATGATTTAAGTTATGCTATATAATGCTTATGATGGTGGAGAACTGGCCTAGAACTTCACCAAAGACTAGCCCTTAGCATTTGCAAGTTGAAATACCATCAAGGAGATCAGGGAATCCCCTCATGAGTGGCAGAAGGTGAAGAATCTAAACATACCTACCACCAGCACAGAACAAGTCACCTGAAGGGGATGAGGAAATTAAAAAACAAAACCAAAGCAACTCCTCCGGAAAACTATGACTTCTGGAACCGCCATTAGATGGCGACTGTCTGCTGTTGTCCATTGGGAGACAGAGGCAGGAAAGGTGTTCCCAAGGAAGATGGTGACCAGAGGACTCATGGGGAGAGGGGGCCAGGCGCCTGGGGAAGGGGAGTAGAGAGCTGTGAGGTAGGCTGTGCAGCTATTGGCAGAGAGTCCCTTTGCCGGGTCTGCTTTGTTAGCAAGCTTATATTTGCTCCTTAGAGTCAAAGGTAAGATGAGAGCAATAAGAAGCAGCTCCTGGACTCAGAATCTCATTTTCCACATGTGTAAAAGGGAGATGAGAAACTCAAGCCCAGCCCTTCTAATGACCCTGGAGACTGCTTGTCCCCAGGTATCATGAAGGGTGGATAAGAAAAGGGCAATGCGGGATTCAAAAGGCCAATCTGAAGGCCGTGATAGGGTTTGGGGGATGGACTTAGATCGATGAGGGAAAGGGATGACTTTCAGAGCTGCAGAAGAGGTCCACTCTCGAGGACTGGAGAGTTGGTTGTGTGACGGGGAAGAGGAGAGATGAAGATGAATCCTAGGAGTTTGGCCCAAGGTTTGCGCTGGTTGATGACACCTGCCATCTTCCCTGGTGGTACAGAGGGCAAGCCATTGGGAGGAAAACCGGGCTTAGCACCAGGCGTGTTGCTTACTTTTCTGTTACTGTCATAAGATACAGTGACCAAGAGCAACAAGGAAGGAAGGGATCAATTTAGTTTATGGTTCCTTCAGTGGCAGGAAAGACATACCATAATAGCAGACGCAGGAAGCAGAAAGAGCAGGGGAAAGGCCTTCCTCCAGCAAGGCTCCACCTCTTAAAGGTTCCATAACCTCCCCAAACAGGGCCACCAACTGGGGACCAGATAGACTAGGGACCAAATGTTCAAATGCATGAGCCTGTGGGGGGACATTCCTCATTCAGACCATGACACAGGGGTAAGCATTGAGTTGACCGTGTCTGTGGAACATCCAAGTGTACACTTTGTGATGAGCATTGCCTAGATGATGCTTGGCCTGTTGGTAACTAAATACTTGCTTGTCCAGTGAATGATGCTCTGAAAGTCCTGAACTAAGGGTAGTAATTTGGGACACAGGAGGCACAACCAAAAACGTTCAGAAGACATTGCATCATCTAACAGGGGCCGGGATTTCGCATAGTTCTTACCATTTCCCCACTCCTTCACTTTTGCTCTCCAGATTTCTAAGAAGGAAGGACACTAGCATCACTCTGAATACATAAATGAGTGAAGGTCAAATTCAAGTGTAGCATACAGCTTTAAGAGAATGGAGTGTCTGAGAAGAATGGATGAAAAACCAGTAAACACATTTATTGATTCACTTGGAAGTTACAACTATAAACTCATGAAAAATTAAGAAAATACCTTGTGAAAATAACTATTCTTCTAAAAATATCCAAAGTAGGATTATTTTCTACTCTGTGCACCTCTTTCATGGTTGGCTCATAGAAGACAACAGGAATTTCATTCTTACTTACAGCACACTGTCTGTATCCATGTTTTACCTTAAAGAATTTGAAAATCTGGCCTTATGCAAATAAGTATTTGGACAAAAAGGATTATTTCAATATATCCTTTTAGATAATTTCAGATATTTCTTTTTGGTTTCTTACCAGAACTTGAAAAAAAATTTAATTTCTTAATATTTAGGTGCAGTGTAGTCTGGAAGCTTATCAATACATTTGCATATGCCTAGCTAAGATCCACTGGTCACCATCCACTGGTAAAAAAGTATCTACTTTTTTACCCATAGTTTGCGCTCATCATTTGGAAAATACTGCTCTCACCAAGCAGTGCAGATCCTCAAAATGTTGACATATGTTATTATGTAATATTTTAAAAGTCACATTTATTGATATCATTAGTGAGATTTTTGAATATGGAAGGATGTTGAGCTCATGCAATTAAAGGGGAGTTTTCTGAAATTCTGTTTGGCTGTAAGAGCTCAATATTGGTTGTTGGCAAAAAGAAATGATGGTATTTCTTTGGCATCACTGACTTGTATTTTTTTATATGAAGTCTGCAAAATACGTGCCTCTGAATAAATTGGACTCAATGGTGTAGCTAGAGTTTTCCTGCCTGGCCCACGGTCAGGGCAAATCTCTCTCACCTGCCAGTCCCACAGCCGCTCAGACCCTACCAAGTAAACACAGAGACTTACATTGGTTACAAACTGTATGTCCATGGCAGGCTTCTTGCTAACTGTTCTTAGAGCTTAAATTAATCCATTTCTATAAATCTATATCTTACCACGTGGCTCGTGGCTTACCAGCATCTTCACATGCTGTTTGTCATCGTGGCGGCTGGCAGTGTCTCTCTGACTCAGCCTTCCATTTCCCAGCTTTATTCTCCTCCTTGTCCCGCCTATACTTCCTGCCTGGCCACTGGCCAATCAGTGATTTATTTATTGACCAGTCAGCAACACACTTGACATACAGACCATCCCTCAGCACCACGGTGTCTCTGTCTGTCTCTTGTTTTAAATAAAAAGAACCACACTTCATGTGAAAGGTGGGAGAACTCTGTCCTTGGAGTTTGTTCTGCAAGACCAGAGGTTTGACGCACTGTGACTTTCTGACCTGGTCCCTCAGTCGTGCGTGCGTAGTATGTCTGCATGAACCCTCTGTCCATCCGCAGGATCTAGGAGAGTGAGACCAGCAAGCAGGGTAAGGCAGAGAAAAGAGCTCTGTGGGCAGAGAGGGACCATGGCTGGGTTCCCATCACTTGGATGTTAGAGGTTTTGGCTTAGATACACCCCCTGCACTCTGTGGTCTCACACTGGAGCACTCTTTGCAATTCATGAAAAACAGCTGTTGCCGGGTGGTGGTGGTGCACTCAGGAGGTAGAGTCAGGCGGACTTCTGTGAGTTCGAGGTCAGCCTGGTCTACAGAGCAAGATCCAGGACAGGCACCAAAACTACACAGAGAAACCCTGTCTCGAAAAACAAAAAAAAACCAAAACAAACAAAAAGCAGCTGTTGTTTCAGGGGACCCTGCTGAGCAGTAGCTAGCCGGAAGTGTATCACTTAATTCTCCATGATCTATCTGTGTCTCATCTCCAATCTGTCCCTAAGGAGACAGGAGCTTCAAGGGGAAATGATCCATTTAGGATCAGAAACTCAGTGAGTTATGGAACCAGTTGAGAGGTACTTGGTATTCAAGACTTGCTTGTGCTCAGAGTGGCCAGACCTAGAGCCTATACTGTAGAGCAGTGGTTCTCAACCTTCCTAACATTGAGGCTCTTTAATACAGTTCCTCATGTTGTGGTGACCCCCAATCATAAAATTATTTCATTGCTACTTCATAACTGTAATTTTGCTACAGTTATGAATTGTGATGTAAATATCTGATATGCAGGATATCTGATATGTGACCCAGAGGGGGTCATGACCCACAGGTTGAGAACCACTATGTAGAGGCTATACTCACAACTAGAAAAATCTACTTTTGACCAACCTGGGGTGACTGGGAATGTTGAAAGATGGATCATGATGACCAGGTCCAGGTAGTTAGTAATCAGGCTTCAAGATGGGTAAACAGTACTGAACCAGTCTTGTCAGCAGGTAGACGTTTCTCAGTTCTGGGCAAGGGCTCAAGATAAGACTTCAGAGCTGGGATGCCGCTCAGTGGTTTAGCACTTGCCTGGAATGTGGAAAGTTCTGCTGTTGGTCTCCAGCAACTCCCCAAACATAATCCAACTTCCCATCCTTGAAATACAGAGCAGGGGGTCTCCATTTCTGCGTTTCCCAGGCATAGAGGGCCTGGGGCTTTGGCAGTTTATCAGCAGGAGTGTTGTTGCTAGAAATGAGAACTGATGAAATGGTCTTGAGCTCCCTCGTCAGAACCAGGCTGCTGTGTCAGGACATATGTACCGGTAAGAATGACGAGGGAGTTCCAGAGAGCGGAGTCAGAACTTCGACTCTAAGGGGAAGGGTACCACCTGAACAGCGTTCTCAATCTGTGGGTCATGACACCCTGGGGGGGGGGGATGAGGATCAAGGGAGTCAAATGACCCTTTTACAGGGGTCACCTAAGACCATTGGAAAACATAGATATTTACATTATGATTCGTAACAGTAGCAAAATTACAGTTATGAAGTAGCAATGAAAATAATTTTATGGTTGGAGGATCAACACAACATAAGAAACTGTATTAAAGGATCACAGCATTAGGAAGGTTGAGAACCACTGCCCTAGAACTATAGACTGCATAATTAATACAATCATCCATCATGAGGCTGTATCTAAAGATGGGATTGCTTCACTGGGAAACGAAGAAGGACGTGCTGGAGTTTTAGGGGATAATAGGAGTAACCAGAGGTAGATATTGCATGTCTCTTATTGCTGTCTGCCATCACTCATTGCATCCTTTAGTGCTGGACTCAGAACTGATGCTCAGAAGGTCACTGGACCACAGGTTGAAGGATTCATTTCAGAAATCTATTCCTCTCCTTATAAGCTGCCATCAAGGATAGAAACCATAATGCACACGAGAGCAGGGCAGGGGGAGAAGAAGGTACATGTGGCATCTCCCTTTCCATCTGCCCAGGGTTGGGCACCTTTAGGTCATCTGGACTGAATGGACTCAGCTCTGAAATAATATTCTTTCTTGTGTGGAATCAAGTGCAATACTTTTCTATTTGAATAATATTTAAAAATGATGGTATATGTATGTTGTATGTGTTCATGTATATGTGGGGCACATGCCTGTGATATATATGCAGAGGTCAGAAGAGGATGTCAATATCTTTCTCTATTGATTTCTACTTTATTTTTTTAATCATTTTATTTGTTTCGTGTGGGTGTTTTGCATGCACGTATGCCTGGGTACCACGTGTGTGTCTGGTGCCCATGGTGACTGGAAGAGGGGATTGGATCTAGTGGAACTGGAGCCACTGTGTGGGCACTGAGCATCAAATCTGGGTCTTCTAGCAAAACAGCCAATGCTTTTAACTGCTGAGTTATCTCTCCAGGCTCTCAATTTTGAGTTTCTCACTGAACCTGGAACTTGGCAGTTCACCTAGGCTGGCTAATGAGCCCCCAGAATCCACTTGTCTGCCTCCCCCCAACACCAGCGTTACAGGCGTGTACAGGTGCTCAGCTTTTATTTGGGGCCTGGAGATTCAAACTCATATCCTCTTGCTTGTACAACTACCCTCTTACCCACTGAGCCATCTCCTCATCCACCCTTAAAAATAACTTTGAAGTAAAAATATAAAGTAGTGGTTAAAACTACTGAAGATACTTTATAAAATAGACTTTCATTTTATATGTTATCAGTTGCAATATCTGCTTTTTGGGGGGTAAATTCATAATAGCTCTTTCTCCACCAAATATGTTATCCTGTTTGATCCCTTTTAAAATTTGTCGTTATTGGTTCTAGAACCCAGAGCTTTGCATGTGTTAGGAAAGTAATCTGCTGCTGAGATCCAGCCCAGCCTTTAATCCTTTGATCCTTTGGGGGTGGATTTATATGTAATTCGAAGAAAAGTATCTCAGGATGAGGGCATTGAATAAATCCGTAACAGTGAAATGCATTGTGTTTTGTTGTTGTTTGGAGATGATCTCACTGCGTAACCCTGGCTAGCCTGGAAATTCCTATGTAGATGAGGCTGGTCTAGAACTCGAAGAGATCCACCTGTCTCTGCCTTCTGAGTTCTGAGATTAAAGGTGTGTGTCACCATGCTGGGCCATGCTGGTAGAATTTTAGGTTTATTTGCTTCCCTCTTACCAGATGATAATAAAAATAGCAATCATGACTAATACATAGAGAGCCCTGCGGTCTAGGTGCTAGTCGAACAGTAGAACCTCATAACTTACTTAGTTCTCCCTTGTAGGTCTGTCTAGGGAACAGGCTCGCTCTCATCAAGATCTTAGGAAAAGTTTGGATACCTAACTCTGGCTACTCTCTTTGGACTAGGGATGTATTTGTCTTTTTCTTGGAAAGCTACTGGGCTGCCAAGTAGCCAGAAAGAATCATGGGGAGAGGCAAGTATAAATAAGTTAGCAGGGAGCAGGTGTGAGAGGTGTGTACCACAGGCCTTTGTCATTCTTTTTGATCTAGTGCTTTTGTTGGTGTGTGTTGCACACGGCTAACCAAGGGACTCTGTTGGTGTGATGGGGAGGGATAGTAACGCAAGTTTGGGAGAAAACAAGAAACGCAAAACACCATGAGAAGCAAAGCGGTCCTGTTTTATCCTGGTAGAATTCAGAGTGGTTTGGGGTATGGAAAAGCAAGGGGAGCAGGCAGAGCACTTGGGGGCTGGGGGCTGTTGCACGCTTGCCTACACACACACACACACACACACACACACACACACACACACAGAGAGTTCTGTGTTGGGGTGGACGGCTAGGGGAAGGTGCTGGGACAGCGAAGCTTTTATCTTTTTTCTAACTCTTCGGCAGGCAGCTACTGCCCAGGGCCCTCTGCAGCTCTGTGTTCACTTGCACTCTTCCTGCTGCTGGGAGGTGCCCAGAGACTCTGCCTGCAGGGCCAGGCCTCCTCTTTCTCTTTCCATAGAGAGGCTGCTGCCCCCTTCTGGGGTGAGGAGTTGTTTAAAGGAGAAATGCTTTACTCCCGGTCTGCTAGTGTGCCCTTCGGCTTAGCGCTCACTCCAAGGCTGGGGGGAGTTTTTGAGACAGCTCCAAGTAGCTTGTACTTTTGGGAAGTTGAGGAGAGGGGGGTCTAGACCATCCTCAAACCTGGGGCTGTGGCATTCTGAACCTCATTTTCTGTTGGGGGTAAAAACTAGGAGTCTGGATTGGATTAGCTGTTTTTCAGATGGGCGAAATGGGGTGGTAGGTTTAGACAGAAAACAGGACACCCCCCTCTCTCTTCAGGGGAGCTTCACTTTGAGTGGTTTTAGTTATGGTACATCAAGAGAGAGATGGCAGGGGGGGAAATGTCCTCAAAAGTTGGACTACATGGTTTGCAAGGTCCCTCTGAACTGGAATGGTGTGATTTTATGAACTTGAGCCAGGGACTTGGAAACTGAGGTCACACCCCAAAAATATGTCTAAGTGTTGCGGATGTTTTGCAGGCGGACAGCCCTGAAGACATGCACAGCTGGATTCAGGAGATTGGAGCAGCTGTCCAGGCCCTCAAGTGCCACCCCAGAGTAAGTCACTTCCTCTCTCTGCCACAGTGTCTGCTTAAAGATAAATTAGCTTTGAACGAGCGTGTTTTATTTGGTTATGTAGGCCGGCAGCCCAGCCATGAATGCAGCTGAGCCGTAGGCTGGCTCGCTTGTTTTTCTCTTGCTGCTAACTTGGGGGACATTTCCCCTCTCTTTTTGGCTTGTTGGTGGACATGAGATTGGGCTGGACGGAGAGGTGAAGTTTCTAATGTGTCCTACAAGTCCACTGTCAAGCAGATCTCCAAATGATGTGTAGTGAGTTCTGCTTAGTATCTTTATTTACTTCCGAAATGTATTTGTACTATTTTTGAGTTTGCCGTGTGGCCCAGACTAGCCCTGAAAGCTTCATAGTTCAGGCAATCCTCCTGCCTTAGCCTCCTGGGGAGCGGGGACTGCAGGGTCTCCCCCCCACACTTCGATACACTTACTTGAATTTTGTCACCTAGTGTCCCTATCTGAGTTGGTGATCAAGGATGGGCACTTTTCTTGAGACTTTGGGATAAATACTGAGGGAAATCCCTTATTTTGTCTTTTTCTTTTCTTTCTGCTTTTAGGAGCCATCCTTTTCTAGATCCATTTCTTTGACGCGACCTGGAGGTTCCAGCCTCGCGAGCGGGCCTAACTCCATCTTGAGGAGGCGGCCAGCAGTGGAGGAAAAAAGGGCTCTCTGTAAGGCCCCTTCAGTGGCCTCCTCCTGGCAACCCTGGACACCGGTCCCCCAGGCTGGGGAAAAGCTGTTGTCAGCTGAGAATGCTCCGGAGGACTCTTTATTCATGCCTCACCCTGGGGAGAGCAACGTCACCGGGGTGCTGGCTAGTTCTCGAGTCAGGCACAGGTCGGAGCCCCAGCACCCCAAGGAGAAGCCGTTTGTGTTCAACCTTGACGACGAAAACATACGGACCTCTGATGTGTGACATGCACTGCCATCGTGTGCAGGAGAGAGCTCTGTGACTCATTTTCTCGGCCATGGCCGAGGACAGAGGCTAATGGCACTCACAGTGGAGGGGCCCATCCAGACGGCTTTTGCTTTTGTTATTATCGACACAGTGTATTTAATTGGAGGAAGTCACTAGGTTAGACCTACAGGCATACTCCATTGCCTCTTGAATGTCCCTCTCCCCCAGGTTTCCTAGTGAGGGGTTAGTTTTAATACTTCCTGTCTGGGGGGTAGTTGGAGTCTAGTTTCACCCCTAACCAAGTTCCCTTCCACCTTGTATTTCTTTTATCTTCTTGGTTTTGTGTCCGGTCTATATATAGGATCTCAGGCTAAGCGCTGGTTTTGTCCACCTGTTTTTTGGCTGAAGTGTGGGGATCAGGCAAATGGTTACCATCAGGACTGAAAGGCATCCGGTGCGGGAGACTCAGCTTACAGCTTGATTGGGATCCATATGAGAGGTGGCCTTAGAATCTGGGAGTGAAGGGTGAACTCTGGAATGTCTTCCCAGGCAGTTCCCTCAGGACACCTCCCAGGGGAGGAGAGGGGGCCTCTTATGAGTCATGAGGGCTAATTAAACTGCCATAGCCACTTGTGGGAATTATGTTGTCCTCTTGATTCCCTGTGACCCCAAATGCTCTAGACCTGGGTGACAGAGCCACCAGTCTGTTTTCTATGTCAGGCCCTGAGGATAGGGTTATTAGTGTGAAAATACTAGGACCACGAAGACCAGAACAGACACTTCCCTTGAAACCATGTATGTGTGATGGTTAAGTGTAGAGTGATTCCTCTCTCTCTCTCTCTCTCTCTCTCTCTCTCTCTCTCTCTCTCTCTCTCTCTCTCTCTCTCTCTCTGTGTGTGTGTGTGTGTATGTATACAATCTCTATCTCAGAAGCATAATGTAAAGCAGCTACTAAGAGGAGATGGATAATTGTTAATTTCAGGAAGCATCTTTGGTTCATGTTTTCCAGACAGGAGAATGGTTCTGCTCTGGGACAGCGAATCTTGCATCCCTGTCTCACAGCTCTTTCAGAATGAGTCGACGTTTGCCTAACATTAAGTGCTTGTATATTGTGCACCCTGCTGATGGACTTGCTTTTTATGCTTTAAGTTGCCTGTTAAATGAAGCCATGCATACAGTGGGTGGAACCCCAGCATCTGATAAGATCCTCTGTACTCACCAATGGAGAAACAGCAAAGATGAATTTTTTCAATAGTTATATTTTTATGGATTAGAAACTGGGAATAAAGAAACTGAACCAGTGGTTGAATTGTTGGCTAGGATTTGCTGGGTTCTATAAGAGTTTGGAAGATTGGATTTCTACCCAAAATTTAGGGTGTGGTTTTTCCATTGGCCAAGATACTATTTCCATTGCCTTTGGGGGCATTTGTCTATCAGCCTTCAGTGAACTGTGTTCCCAGAGACTTCGGGCTGTTTCCACAAGGAGAGAGGATGTGGCTCATTCCTGTCTGTATAACATTTATCAGCTGGATAAGTTAGGTGTATATTTTAGTTAGGAATTTGTAGCTCTAAGAAGAGTAGGAGGCATTTTTATTTAAGCCAATCTTTGTGTCCATAGTTAATGCAAAAGAAAAACAGGCATAAATCTCCGTAAGTGTGAAAGGAAGTGTTTTCTTTCTAATATGACTAGGACGCTGAAGCCAGTGCCGCACTGAAGACCCCTGAGCTCAGTGTGTGGGAGCTATCCCCCACTTTAACTTTGGCCTTATTTTATTCCTGGTCTAAAAAACAAAAACCACTGGATCGCTTTCTCTTTTTCTGTTTTCCATCTTTCCCCTCCCCACTTTATTATTATTTTTTAAAAAAACTTTTGTGTATTTTGGTTTTCATAAACTCTTGCTTTGGGGATTATTTATTTATGAGTGCTCAAGGTTACAACTTACTTCAAAAGCCAGGCCAAATTCTTAAAGTCCTTTGTCTCTGGTTTCAACTTAAAATCTTTCTCTAGAAAATTCTTTGGCTGCTCAACAGAATTGCTCAGTCTGAGATGAGGAACTAATGAAAATAAGCTAGGAACTCCAGAACGGGCTTTGCACATTCCCTGACTCATGGAGATGATGTCATCTTCTGGTGTTTAAATTGCAAAATCTGTCTGTCTTGCTCCTACAAACTGTTTGCTAGGTTATTACTGCTGCATTAACTGGTCATTATAGAAAGCTGATAGGTTTCATTAAGTATTCTGAGACTATTGTTAGATTAAAACCCAATGCAGTTTACATTATGCAAATAAAGGAAAAGTACAGAGTTTCATTGACTCTAATTGGCCAACGTGTGGGAATTCCAAATTAGAACATTATTATATAGTTTTGGTGTTGGGAAAATATAATTACCTTTGTGAAACCCAGAAACATTCAACTTTCAATTCTTATTTCAGAATTATCTTTCTGTCTGGATTTCTGACCAGTTTTATACTAATCCCCCCCCCCCTTCCGCTTTTGAATTTGTTTTTGCTGGAGTCTTGCTATGTAGTCCAGGCTGGCTTTGAACTGGTAATCCTTCTGCCTCCAACTCACCTCTGAGTGCTTGGATTACAAGCATGTACCACCATATCCAGCCCATCACAGTATTTTAATGTGAGCCGAAGATAGTGCATACACTTTTAGTTTTCAGTGTATAAAATAGAACGCTGTGGGGGAACAGGGTGTGATGCAGTGTGGGTTTGTAGTTAAGCAAATGTTGTGGATAAATCAGAAGGGGTTTCTGAATTATAAAAGGTACTACTTTTTTTTGGGAGGGGGGACAAAAGCAGTCTCGTGGGTTGGGTTGGGTCCCTCTACAAGGCTTCTGAGGAAGTGTTCTCGGCACCTGAAAAACTCATCATCCATTAGCCTCGAGAAGTTTGATGGACTCGCTTACCAAGGTCAGGTGATGGCAGAAATTCTGTGCCTTTCTCATTCTGTGAACCCTGATGAGGATATGGAAGACCACAGCCAGAGAGGGACCTCAGGACAAGGCAGTGGAATGACACCCCTACCCCCAAGTAGAATGCTGAGCTCCCGGGGAAGATTTAAGGTCCAGCCTCTTAGTTTACTGGAAGAAAACTGGTTTTGTTTCCTCCTTTTTAGAATATAAATGTGTTTTCTTCGGGACTAAAGTGACTCTCTGAATAACAGATCAGTTGTTGAGCGGCGAATTTGATGTTTTCAGTGTTAACCAAATAAACAGTCACCTGGTAGCCAATGGCAGCACTTTGGAAATTGAGGTTCCTATGTCACCTCTTTAACTTTGAAAAAAAATTTTTTTTCCTCTAAAATCTGTTTTCCTCAGTCTCCCGTTTTCTCTGTGTGTTATTGCCTGCCGGAGTCAGTTACAGTCACTCATACCAGGTAGGCTCTGAATAAAGTAAATGTTTGGCGAAAACCCACAGCGTGACCCCCTTGCTCCTGTTTATGAAGGTGTGGCATGCCCCGTTTGAGCTGTGAAACACACCTCCGAAAGCACTGAGCTGAGTGCATGGAAACTCCAGCTTTTGAGGCTGTGTGATTTCCTAATTGGTATGTAGCAAAACGTCATTTTCTAAAACGGTTCGGTTGCTTGTTTTTGTAATAAAAACATGTGAAACATGAAATCTGGTTGTTTGTTTTCCTGGTCAGATCTCGTGGCCGTGGGTGGGTGGTCACGTTTGTCACCTGCCCCGTGACTGGTTTCAGAGCAGACCCTCCCTTCACAGCTTACGGGTGGGTGGCATGGGTGGTAGGTAATGTGTGTGTGTGTGCAGAAGTGAGCCAGATGCTGTCCTTTATAAAGTCTGGAGGCTGGCAGAGGCCGCACCCAGGCCAAGAAAAAAGTGTGGCTCATTTTAGGCCAGTTGTGAATCCCGAGCGGAGTAACTGGAAAAGTAGACTCCAGGAGGGCAGGGTGCACGATGAGCTCCCAGCCGCTCTGCGCTGTGTGGGCACAGTTTCTCCTGCTGTGGCTGCTGCTGCCAGCCGTGCCTGTGCCCTGGGCGGAGGCCAGGAGGTCCAGAGTCTCGATGCCCTGCCCCGAGGTCTGCGATGCCACGCGCTGCCCGCCACTGCCCACCTGCTCGGCCGGCACGGCGCCGGTGCCCGACCGCTGCGGCTGCTGCCGCGTGTGCGCCGCCGCGGAGGGTCAGGAGTGTGGCGGGGCGCGGGGCCGGCCGTGCCTCTCGGGGCTGCGCTGCGGGGCCCCATTCTCCCGGGAGCCTGCGGGGGGCGCATGGCTGGGCACCTGCGGCTGCGTGGAGGGCGTGGAGGGCGCGGCGGTGTGCGGCAGCGACGGGCGCACCTACCCCAGTCTGTGCGCGCTCCGTAAGGAGAACAGAGCGGCGCGCCAGCGGGGCTCGCCCCCGGCCGTGCCCGTGCAGAAGGGAGGCTGCGGGGACCCAGGTGAGCGAGGCGTGGGGCACCCCCCCCCCCCCACCGCCCCAACCCAAACCCATCCTAAGAAGATGAAGTGGGTGCTCTTGATTCGCGCGCTCGCTCGCAGGGTCGGCCCTCCTTCGCCAGCTCCAGGGATTCAACCTGTCGTGGTGATTCCCGGTATTCTTGCTTGGTTAATGCGCTCCCTACTAGTTGGCACTGGGGTTCTTTCTCCTTTTCTTCCCCTTGGTATAACAGGCCGGGTGCTTTCATCTCCTAGCCTGGAGAACCTGCGGGGGAAGGGGGACGGGGAGATGCTGGGGAACTTTGAGATGTGACACCTGCATCCAGGGAGCAAGGATCCCACTGCCCTCACGGTGGACCGTTTGTTCACAGGGCCCAGAAGTGCCGGGCGGCTCCGAAGGAAGTACAACTTTATCGCAGCGGTGGTGGAGAAGGTGGCGCCATCTGTGGTTCACTTGCAGATATTCCGCAGGTGAAGGTCACACTGAGGGCCAACGACCCCACCTGATAGTGTTGATTGTTCATTAAAAATCGCTGTGAGGAAACCCAGGTTCAAAGAGTTGGCTGGGGTAGAGCTGGGCCGTAGAGCTCGTGCGGAGCACGCGGGGACCTCAGGTTCCAGCCTAGTACCCGGAGAAAAGTTGTTAAGAGTTATTTCGCTAAAAAGCAAAGAGCCAAGCACAAGGATTCTGGCTTCTAGCTACATCCATGCACGCTGGTGGCTGGTGTTTCTCTCTCCCACATACCCTACAAGCAAAACTTAAGGCTGATTGTAGGAGCTAGTCAGCATTTGGTGATCTGTGTAGCCCTAGCTGTCACGTGAGTGCAAGGAAACCCGGATCGACAGAAAATTAATTTGATCTGTTAGTTAACGCCAGTTAGTAGAGGAACCTAAGAGCTAGATTTTGACACCGTGGCAGTAGTGTGAGCCTGTACAGTGTTAGCACCAGGTTTGGCCTCTTCACAGTGAATGACCCACAGGTGACCCGATTTGAAGAAGGAAGTAGTCCCTGGACCCAGCTCTGAGTTGTGTTCAAGAGAGATGGCCAGGACATGCTAGTGTGGCTCTCATATGCACGGAGAGGATGGAAGTGGAAAGGACCATGCTTGGGAAAACTCCTGGAGATATGGTTGATAAATGCAAGGCTTCCTGGGACTCACAAACAATGGCTGGATTCCCCGGTTCCTGTCCTATGCTCATACTATTGCCTTGTTCCGGGACAGATCACCTCTCACCAACAAGGAAATCCCTGCCTCCAGTGGCTCTGGGTTCATAGTGTCTGAGGATGGGCTCATCATCACCAATGCCCACGTCCTCACCAACCACCAGAGGATCCAGGTGGAGCTCCAGAATGGGGCCCAGTATGAAGCCACTGTCAAAGACATCGACCATAAACTGGATCTCGCGCTGATTAAGATCGAGCCCAATGTGAGTAGTTGAGAACTAAGTCCGAGTCTGCACGTTTGGCGATTTCCCAGTTTATTTGCTGATATTTTCTTTTGTATTCCTTCACCATGCCTTTTCTTTGTATGTAGTGCATGGTTTTCTTCTCCCCCTCCACCCCCCTGGTGTCCCAGGCTTCTTTTTTTTTAAAGAACAAAGTGATGAGTGATGTGGAGAATAAAACCTAGAGTATCCCTGAACCTCACATTCCCTCAGCCACGCCCTTTACACTTCTGCCCCCTATCTGTTGTTCCCCTCCTCAGTAAATGAAGAACTCAATCCCCAAAGCTGCTGTGGTACAGACCCCAGCTTCTCTCCTACCTCCTTTGCTCTACCCCGACCCCTGGGCAGGGCGGGTGACGTGTTTGGAATGTGGAGGAGAACCCAGAGTCGGGGCAGGGAAGGGGGGAAAGGCTCAACCACGAGAAAAGGGATGGCAGGGCAGGGTGAAGTCCGGACCCCTACAGCCTGGGGTACCAACGGGGACCGGTACGGAGGAAAGGACACAGCCCCCCTACCCCCCCCCCCCCCAAGGAAGGGACCCTGCAGCTTCATGCTCTGTCCTTTGGGAGCAGTCAGTGCTTGATTATCTGCTTACAGAGCCAGGCTGGACCACACCCCCCCTCCAGCCAAGGCTGCTCTGTGATGAACCTGATCTGT
Organism: Peromyscus eremicus; assembly: GCF_949786415.1. Classification (NCBI taxonomy): domain Eukaryota; kingdom Metazoa; phylum Chordata; class Mammalia; order Rodentia; family Cricetidae; genus Peromyscus; species Peromyscus eremicus. Next base: position 17,377,756 of record NC_081433.1, on the reverse strand, counting down.
TGCAGGGTTTCAAATTTCAGAGACAAACTCTCCATGTTCCCACTCACTCCGTTCTTTTTTTTTTTTTTTTTTTTTTTTTTTTTTTTTTTTTTTTGAGACAGGGTTTCTCTGTGTAGTTTTGGTGCCCGTCCTGGATCTCATTCTGCAGATCAGGCTGGCCTCGAACTCACAGAGACCCCCCTGCCTCTGTCTCCCGAGTGCTGGGATTAAAGGCGTGCACCACCACCGCCTGGCTTGTTAGAAATCCTGGACCTCAGACCCGCCCAGGTCTCCCAGAACTTGCATTTTGATAAGCTCCTGGGGGTTTTATGTACACGGTACAGTTTGAGAAGTGCTATTCTGGGTGATCTGTAGCCTGTTTGTGACTTCACTCTGACGATAAAGGTCTGAGCTGGAATGGTGCGAAGTGACTGGCTGATGCCAGACATTTCACTGGTCATTTATTAATAGTAATTTCTATATAACTTCGATTTACAACTTTTTTTATTTTTAGTGATGTATACTTGTGTATGTGCCTGTGTGAGTGAGTGCAAGGTGCCCATGGAGGCTGGAAGAGGAAGTTGTATTCCTGGAGCGGGAGTTAGAGGTGGTTGTCAACTGCCCAGCATGGGTGTTGGGAACCAAACTTGCATCCTCTGGAAGAGCAGTACATGCTCTTGACCTCTAAGCCACCTCTCTAGCAGCTGGAACTATAAGTTTCAGTCTTAGAGATGATCTCAATTATCTTAATAAAAGGGGAGTTTAACGGTGGAACCTGAATCTGAGAAAGAAGGAAGACAAAGCCCTGTGCGGGAGGACGCTGGTTCGGGCCAGTGCCACCGGTCAGCAGGTCCTGGTTGACTGTGCTCTTCTTTTCCGTTTCTTTGCTCCACGCCCCCACGTGCAGACTGACCTTCCTGTGTTGCTGCTGGGAAGATCATCGGATCTCCGGGCCGGAGAGTTTGTGGTGGCTTTGGGCAGCCCGTTTTCTCTGCAGGACACGGTGACTGCGGGGATTGTCAGCACCACACAGAGAGGCGGCAAAGAGCTGGGGCTGAAGGATTCAGACATAGACTATATCCAGACAGATGCCATCATTAATGTAAGTCACCGGGAGTCTGCTCCCAGCCCAGAAGGTAGTGCTAGGTTGGAGTGAGAAGAGAACTTTGGAGTGATCTCTTTTCCCTTTGGTCTTTTGAGGGTTCTCAGAGGTCATCCCTAAGGGAGGGCTGGAGTGCCCTGTGGCTAGAGCCGAACGTTGGATATAACTAGCACCCACACTTGGGGCTTGTTGCAGAGGTCACTGCTGTGATACAGTGTGGGGTCCTTTTGCTTTGCCCTGTACCCACACTGACTTTAGGATTGGGAGGGTAAGGGGCATGATTTTGCCTGCCTTGGGGAAGCAGGATGCTCTGGTAAAACTCATTAGGAACTATGTATAAATGCTGTGGAGAGATGCTTCTGTTTGCTAACTGATGCCTTTCTCAACTTGTCTTTAGAACGGGAATTCTGGGGGGCCGTTGGTGAACTTGGTAAGTGGCCCTTTTTCGGATGCTTCATATTTCTTTTTAACTTTAAACATGTTTCAAAACCTGTGATGCAGACTTGGGAACCACTGTCACGGAGAGATTAAGGAAGATGCTTTTTGTTCTTGGGTCTTAAGTAAATGGTTAGGGAACATTCTGGAGCCTGTGATGGATTTATCCTGTTGATGGGTGCTCTCCTGTCACCAAGAACACCAGGGCCCTGGCTGCAGCCTACTTCAAAATTGTCCTCTTTTTTTGTTTTTTTCGAGACAGGGTTTCTCTGTGTAGTCCTGGCTGTCCTGGAACTCACTCCGTAGCTCGGGCTGGCTCGAACTCACAGAGACCCGCCTGCCTCTGCCTCCCGAGTGCTGGGATTAAAGGCGTGCGCCACCACCGCCTGGCAAAAGTTTTCCTCTTTTACGTGTTTTCTGTTGCCATTGGTTACCAAAAAAGCTCAGACTTCTGCCAAAGACCAGCTGTGCCGTGTCATGTGCATCTGGGACCCCCGTTCTTTTGTATATGAATTATTCCTCATCTAACAACACTGATGGTTTAACGCAGTCTATCCAGGTTCTTAGCCTTCTTCCCACTCAGAGATGACAGAAAAGCCATAACCAGGATCCATTTGTTCTGCCGTGTATTTCATTCTCTGATGTATGTTTGTTTTTCAAGACAGGGTTTCTCTGTGTAGCCCTGACTGTCCTGGTACTCGCTCTGTAGACCAGGCTGGCCTTGAACTCACAGAGCTCCACTTGCCTCCGGAGTGCTGGGATTAACAGCGTGAACCACCAGTGCCCGGCCTGTATTTTATTCTTAATCAGTGCCTCTCCTGGTGATGCCGAAGCTTCTGCTTGCTCACCTACACGTAGCAGCAGGAATACAGTACCCCTAGAGCTCGGTGCTTTGAGCTTTCCTCCCATTTCCTTTTCAACATCCTCCCCCACCTTAGTTCTGGGATGGAACCCAGGGCCTTGCACATGCTGGGCAAGCACTTTACCACTGGGCTACAGCATTGGTCGACAGCACGATTACTACTCGCAGCCCTGTGTGTGATTTTTTTGTGTGTGCCCATCTTCCCAGTTACACAGCGACTTCACAGAACAGGGTGGAATATAGAATGGCAGGCTGTACTCCAGAATTGTTAAGTTGCCATCTGTATTTTAATATGACCAGGAATACCATTTCTCTGGTTCTGGATGCCTAACAATGGCTAAGGAATGGCGAAGGGCAAGGACAAGAGAATGTTTTCTACTTCCCAGCACCAGTTTAGCTGACCCCGGTTCACAAAGGTCAACCGGTTTCTGAGGAACAGGTCTACTGAAGTATTGCTGATTCGCAACAATCTAACAGCTTTTGTCTTTTCTTGTTTATTTGTAGCATCCTTTAAGTAATAAACGGGCGAATGCTTCTTGTGGGTTTTTTGTTTGTTTGTTTTTTCTTTTTTGAGACAGGGTCTCCTGTAGCCCCATTTAATATGTAGCTGAGGATGACCTTGAACTCCTAATTTTCAATTTGGGGGATACATGCCACTTTGGTATCTTGTGTTCTTATTTGTACCAAGATGTAAACTGTAGCTCACCTTTAAAAATTAATGTCCTTTACTAACATAAGAATGAGCTAGGGAATAATATGTACTCCATAGTAGCCTTGACTTTTTGAATGTGAAAAAAGTGTAACTTTTGGATCCGTAAAGTGCCTCTTCCTTCCCCCGGGCATGCTAATTGCCTTGGAAGACATCTGTTTCTCCCTAACGAAGGAAGCAGATTTCCCCTCACCCTCCTGTTTTGACCCTATGAGATTAGTTTTACTCTGCTCTGCTGGTCCTGATGTTTCGTGGTTCTGTTTGCGGAACAACTTAACGTTGAGTAACGTCCTCGAGTTTCTCCTTCCTTGCTAGGATGGAGATGTGATTGGCATAAACACGCTGAAGGTGACTGCGGGAATCTCCTTTGCAATTCCCTCCGATCGGATCAGACAGTTCCTGGCCGACTATCACGAGCGCCAGTTGAAAGGTGAAGGAAGTTGGGGGGATTTGGCCCTCCTGTTTATCATGCTCACTCCCACCGTGTTCGGAGCTTGACTTCTTTATGGTGTTGAGGTACTGGGTCTCAGATCTGGCACCCGCTGGGTAACCATATCGGAGTCACTGAGCACGAAGCTAAATATGAGACATGCGCAGAAATGCTGGTGTTGTACAGTACAGAAACGAACCCACTGACTGGAGATGCCGTGTGTTGACCACAGATGTTCTCTGAAGCAGATCATATACAAGGCCAGATGTTCTAACAAGAGATTCTGGGATTTAGGTGTCTCTTAAGCTGTGTCAAATGGAAACGTGCTGTGTGTTACACATCATGACTTTCCTTTCCAGGAAAGGCCCCTTCACAGAAGAAATACCTGGGTCTTCGAATGTTGCCCCTCACTCTGAAGTAAGCACTGGGTAACTATGGCTCAGAGGTACAAACCCTCACTGGGCAGTCTTACAAAGCAAACAAAAGCATCTGGACAGCAGGAAGGGGACCTTGTGACCATAGGCTCTGCTGCAGGGCCGTGTCTCCCTCTGCCAGTACCAGTCATTCATTCTAGTTGGGCTAAATCATATCCAGAGATGGCCTAGAGGAGGGAACGGCACACAGCAGGGGTGCCTTGTGATTGGCTGGGTGGGATTTTCCTGGGTGTCTGCCAGTCTCCAACTGAAGAGATGGGGAAAGAGATAGGCTGTGTGCCTCCCGAGCGGGCAAGTCTTTTCCTAGACCTCAGGGGATCGTGGCGTTTGCTAACCTTCATACTGTTCCCAGCCTCCTGCAAGAAATGAAGAGGCAAGATCCAGATTTCCCTGATGTGAGTTCTGGAGTTTTTGTGTACGAAGTGATCCAAGGGACTGCTGCTGCAAGGTAAGTGAGGCGCCTCAGCTCAGCCTGCTCTGCTGTTTCTAGGCATGCGCCATGCTAAGCTCGGAGCAGTCAGGCTGGAGCACCAGCATCAGGGTCACGGCCTATACACGCTGTCCGCTGTGCTCTGGCCGGCGGGCGTGACTCAGTAACTCAATTTAAAATTGTATTTGGTTTAAATGGACGCAAATGAAAACAACAAAACCACCAGCAACAGGGCAAACCATTTCCTTATTTCCCTTTTTCTCTTCAGAAGGATGGCATTTTGTGTCTTTATTGCCCTGGGTGAGCCATGAGAGCACAGTGGCAGACTGGGTGTGTACTATGTGTGGATTTCAAAGGCTTATGGGAACGTACAAAATGTTTGTCAAAATTTCAAAATATTTATTCTGTGTTAAAATGACATAATTCTAGATTTATAGCATTAAATAAGATGCACCATTAAGGGTAATTTTATCTGATTTTTTTTAAAGGTGACTACTCTAAAATTTACAGTGATATGTGCAGCTTGTATTTCATTTATATCGAACAGTGCTGATAGGGGCTCAGGGTCATAGCCTAGGTTAAAATTAATTTTGCTGAGAATTACCAAATTAAACCCCTCTCCCTTTTTCTGGGTAAGCTAAGCTGTACGCTAGCTCCTAAACATATTTTTTTAAAATATTATTCGTTATTACTTAGTAACTAAGTTTTATGTTAAGTTATAATGCCTTACATATTAGTTTTAGAATTTGCTGTATGTTTTCATGTGTATGTGCACGTGTGTGCATGTGTGGAAGGCAGAGATAGATGCTGAGTGTCCTCACTGAACCTGGAGCTCAGTAATTGGGCTACGCGGGCTGTCCCCAGAGTTTTAGGGATCCGCTGGTCTCTGCCTTCCCAGTGCTGGGATCTCAGGCATGTGGCACTGTGTTCAGCTTTTTTTTTTTTTTTTTAAATATGCATGCTGGGAATCCAAACCGTCTTCACGCTTGTGTGGCAAGCACTTTACCCTCTGAATCTTTCCCAGATCTTTACTTTGAATTTTGGAGACATGGCCTAGCTGTGTAGCCCAGGCTAGCCTGGAATTTGTAACCCTCTTGCTTCTGCTTCCTGAATGCTAGGATTATAGGCATGGGCCGCAATGTCCCAGTCATTCAGTTATTAATAACCATTAACTAACGAAAAATGATGGGAACAGTTCAGTAATTACTAGTTAATGAGAATGGGAAGGATTAATCAACTAAGCGAGGCTCATAGGGGCTCACAGAGACTGAAATGACAATCACGGACCCTGCATGGGTCTGAGCTGGGTCCTCTGCGGATAAATTATGGTTGTGTAGCTGGGTGTTCTTGTGGGACTCCTGACAGTGGGAGTGAGGGGTGAAAAAGAAAGAAAAAAGACCAGGAGGGATTCAGGGTGCTCTGTCTTGGTGCGCTGTGGGTCTTCTGAAGCCCCTTCCCTGAGGTCTGCATGGCAGTACAAACTGCCGACGCCTGTACTTCTAGATCAAACAGCCGTGGAAGGAAGGTTCAGCTGCTGTCTCCAGCTTTGCTGTAGACTATTTACTAGCAGGGAGAGGCAGCTTCTTTGGCAAATGTTGCTCTCCTGGGCTCTGCCCTTTCTTACCGCGCTCACTGTTTGTTTTTCAAGGGCTCAGCCATCTGCTTAGACACTGGCAACTCTGTTAGACCCGGAAGAACTCATAGGTACCAGCAGTTTAGCTAAGTATCTGGTCTCCCGCTGCTAGATTTGGCATGTTCTAAGCTCTTCTAGACTCTCTGGGTCCCTGCCATGCCGTGCCCCTCCCCCAACTCCTTATTTTTAACTTCTGATCCAAGGCCAGGGAGGTACACTCAGCTCTGTAAGTGGTTCTCAGAGTGTGGTGTGCCGTCAGTGGCAGCATCAGTAGCCAGACAGAGAGGCAGGGTCCGAGCTCCATCCCTGAATCGGACCCCACCCTACCCCGTCCCGTGCTGGTCTTGAACTCTGGATTCTCCTGACTTCCCAAGTGCTGGGGTTAGCTGTGTCCACTTCCTCCTTTCTTGCTTTCTGGAGTTCACGGCCAGGGCCTTGTGTGCGCTGAACACCCGTTCTACCACTAGACTACATCCCCAGGAGGGTCTTCATCTTTAACAAGGTTCTCAGATGGGTAGTCACATGCACGTCGACGTGAGGATTAGTGCTGTAAGTCTCTGGCAGCCCGACAGCCATCCTTGCTGGCTTTCATCTGCTTATATTTAATAACTGCTAATAATTACAAACAGCAGCTGGCACTTAGGAAACATTTATTCTGAGGAACCAAAGTGTTTTTTTTTTTTTTTTTTTACACAAGTTGTTTGAGGAGTCTTATGACAGAGTCCTTGTTTTTAAGGGGAAGCAGCTGTGTTGAGTTCCACAGAGGTCAGAGAGGAGGTGTGCACCCTGGCTTAATTCCTTGACAATCCCCACTTTGTAGTTACTCTCCTTTCCATGAGGCAGAGTTGACCTAGTGGCAAGAAGATGGGTTTTCAAGTCCGAAAGACACAGGATCAAATCCCGCTTTCGTCTCTTGGAAGTTCTGAGGCATGGGGAAAGTCACTTACCCTGCGTGAGCCAACTACACAGCAGACCCCATGGCACAGCACCGGCGCTTTCTTGCTCCGTTGCCCTGCTCACGACTGCCGAGTCACCTTCCTTCCACTGTCCTTGTTCCTAAGGACTTCTTGCATGTGGCTTTACCCTGCCTTCTCTTCATGCCCCACTGCGTTACCTCCCCCCCCCCCCCCCCCCCCCGATGCTGGCCAATGAACTAAGACCAAGTACATGCTAAACATACCCTACACCACTTAGCTATACCCCAAGCTCCTCATATTTTTCAAACCGCACATATCTTGGTAATCTGCTCACGTCATTTTTTTCTTGAGCTCCGCATTTTCCTTAAATAGTATCTTCTGGAGTCACTGAATTTGATGTCCCCTTTTTAGCCCATTCTTACCTTTACATAACCAACCAGCCTGTCCATGTTTTTTGCACTTTGCTTTTGGAACTGGAGTTTGTATCTAGAATATATATTCTGCATGAGGTCAATGTGTTGATTGAACAGAACTATAGCCTTGAGTCAGAGCTGTAAACATCTGGACTTGGAAGCTTGAGTGGCTTTTGATTTACTAGAAGCAGAACATCTGGAACACACAGCAGCACATCATGATCCAGTTCCAGAAACCATGGGATGGGCTGTTCAGTCAGACTCATCAGAGGACAACTTCCTGGGGGAAAAACACTGTCTGGGCTTGGCACTCTTGCCAGTGAATTTAGTAATGTCTGAAGTTAACATAGGACAGAGAGGAAGAGAAATCAGAAGCTAAACTGTCCATTCCAAATGAAATCCAATGCATGTAAGGACTCAGCTTCTCCCAGATTTCTCCCAGGGTATTGATATTATTGGAAACACAGAGGACCCTCCTCCAGCTGGCTTCACGACACATTCCAATAGCCCTCACAGTTGGAGGGATAGTCCTACCTTCTTGGTTCATATGTCTAATGGTCAGCAAAACAGCAGGGCAGTGTGTGACTCTGTGTGTGTGTGTGTGTGTGTGTGTGTGTGTGTGTGTGTGTGTGTGTGTGTGTGTATGCGGGAGTGTTAGGGAGGAATCAGACAGACAAACAACACACCCCAAATGGGAATGAGTAGAACTCTTCTAATGCTTTCATTAATCTCTATTTTTGTTTTTCAAGACAGGGTTTCTCTGTGTAGCCCTGGCTGTCCTGGAACTCGCTCTGTAGACCAGGCTGACCTGGAACTCAGAGATCCGCCTGCCTCTGCCTCCTGTGTGCTGGGATTAAAGGCATATGCCATCACTGCCCGGCTTCATCATCTTTTCTTTTCCTTTCTCAGCTCGGGGTTGAGAGACCATGATGTAATTGTCAGCATAAATGGGCAACCTGTCACCACCACAACTGATGTCATTGAAGCTGTTAAGGACAATGACTTTCTCTCCATTGTTGTGCGTCGAGGAAGTCAAACTTTGTTTCTGACAGTGGAACCTGAAATAATCAATTAAGTATCTTACTTTGAAAAACTGGCTCGCAAAACCAGTTATATACCTGGTTTGTATCGAAGACGTGCCAAAGATGGCAGGGGCTTTAGGATACCAAGAAAAATGGATGCTTTGAATGCATGCACACATGTTTACACACACACACACACACACACACACACACACACACACACACTCACTCATGGATCTTGAGGTTGAGGGTATTCTTCTGCTGCAAAAAACAAAGAAACAAACCAACCAATCAAAAACCAAAACCTTTCTAAGCCAAGTGGAAGCAGCCATGGTGGTCTGATAAAATTTAAAGACAGAAAATCGGAAAACAGGCAATTCCTAACTGAATCTTGGCAGGATTCTTTAGTAACCTCCTATATAGACACGAACTGCTATGTCACATACATGTATACATAATCCACCTTCCAAATATTAAGAGTCTGAACCTGGAGTCAAAAGGCAATCACGTTTTAAATAATCTTTGTATATTCAGTTTTCCAGGTTGTATCACATTTCTGGCCAGGGATTGTGGGTAGAAAAGTCATCAATCACAAGACAGATTGAAACTGATGACACTGGATTATAACACAGGAATATTATTCTCAAAATGATCATTTTAGCAGTAGAAACAGTTTTGGTCCTCCAGTGTCTCAGAGAACAGCCTCTTCCATTAAAACAGTTTTTGAACCATTTATAGACTTCCTTTTTACGCAGCTTCTTTCTTTTAATGGAGCTTATAAACACTCAGAGATTTTACATAGTGAGCTGACCCATGGCTTAGTTTAGTTTAGGTAAGATTTTTAGTTACTGTTTCCTAGACTTGGGAGGGTGCTGGGGACCAAACCTTGGGACCAGTACACATTAGATAAGGGCTTGCTCATCATTGAGCCTTCCAGAATATTTTAAAAATACGGCACACCTGGATCTCCTTAAAGTCCATGTAAAGCTTGATTTGTCTATTTTTAAGGTCTAATTTCTTCGCAATTCATCTAAAAATATAGCCTTAGTGTGTAGACATTATGAACTGACTCTTCCAATTGTTATTGTTGTAAGCAGGGTTACGGTTAGTGTAGTTTTTCAAAGCCTTCACAGTTGCCATCTTTAGTAATGTGAGAACAGTGATATCATCAAGGGTGCTGGGGCAGGAACTTTTAAGGAGAGTTCTACAAAACGATGCTCTGTTTCCAGGACTAATTTTACCTGAACTTTGTTGGCCTTTGCGTCAGTTTTCATGTATGGGAATGAACGTCGAGTAGTTCTACCGTTTCTAGAATCCATGGCTGGTGGAAGAGCGGGCCTGACAGTCATGTTATATTTACCAGTTCTTTTTAAGATTTGGAAGGCACTATCATTCAGAACCTTTCCTCTTCTTCCCAGTGCCTGGGAATTCAGACACCCTGACCGGCTCTAACACTGCAGCACACTGGGAAAACCTTTACTGTCACGCTTGTGTGGACAGAATGGGTTTCCTCCTCCTCTCCTAAGACATCCCGATTCGACCCTCGCAGTCAGGATGTCTTCTAAGTAGGCATACATTTCCTCCCCCCCCTAAGAGCATGGGGTTCCTCATTTTTTCTCACCTAATTATGCAGGAAAGTGTTATAGTTACTTGTATAAAACCGTTTTTCCTTTTGAAGACATGTCACTCTGTAGCCCAGGCTGTCTTCGGACTCACAGAGATCTGCCTGCCTCCGCCTCCTGAGTGCTGAATGTAAAGGGTACTCCAGCCTATAGTCTTTTTAAATCAGCCTCTAATATATGGGGCCTGTACTTTAGAGGCTGATTAAAATTAGAAAATACTAATTTTAGGTAGGACAACTCTGTTAACTCATACATGTCAACCAGTGTCGGATTTCAAAACACAATTGGAATGAAGAAATTCCTGTCTCTAGAACATTCCAACAGTCCACAGTCAGGCTTAACAGGGCAGTAGTATTAGACTTGTTATGACCAAGCGCCAGACAACCTTAAGGAGGACCCCGCATACTCAAACTATAACTTTCATTTTAAATGCTCACCCTTCGGCAAAAACAGTTTTTGAGTTTCATTCTCTATTGAAAATACACAGCAAGCTAGGTTTTAAAACTTTATTCTGCACTTTCAAGTCACAGAGTCAGAATTTTGGTGTGTATTAAAATCCGCAATCATTTCTATGTCACCTGGAGATTTCTCATTGGCACAGTTTCTGACCTGTGCTTGGAAATTCAGGGTCGCAAAAGGCTGTGCATGGATAAACATGCATTTGGTTTATCCTGTTGGGTCCCCCTGCTCCAAATGGCTCAAGATCCAGCCACACAGACACGGAGCACTGAAAATGATCTGGGTAGAAGTCACTGTCTTTGATATTCTGTACATGAAGAAAGGGACGACTGGATTCCCCAAAACACTGCTTGTCATTCCTGGTCTGCAAGGTAAGATCTGGGTTGAAAATTCAGCCCGAACTTCAAAGAGGACAGTGATGTCCAGAGGAGAATTTGGAGCTTGTGGTAACTAGCCAGGCAGCCGGGCACGTGTTTTCCTTGCTGGCACAGGACAGCGGCAGTCTTTAGTAGACAGTGCACCAGTTGCTGCCGTCACTAGGCATCAGCCCTCCAGTGATGAGCAAAATGAGGTCCACAAACCACCAGATCCCAAGTCCCCCCAGCGTCAGCAGCTTCCCGACGGCTGTGCCGGTATGTCCCAGGCAGAAGCGATCGACGCCGAAACACCCCAAGAAGAAGGAGTAGAGCAACGTGGTTATGAAGTAGTGTCCCGTGTACCTGGGTAGAGGGAGGGAGATGATGTGCCTCATGAGAACTGACTGGGCCATAACGGAAGTGCAGCAACCACTGGCTGTGGTGCCGAGGCCTCTCAGCCTGCTTGGGTTCAGGTGTGGCTACGAGGTAGGCGGGGTGGTGGGGATACAAAGAGCCTGGGGGGTGGCAGGAAACAAGCCGAACAGATAGCTTATTACATTCATGGGTCCTAGATAGGAGGCGGGGCTGGAAGGAGAACTTGATTGTCAGGAGATAGGGGTAAGGGTAGGTCCAGGTCGCAACCTTGGCAGGAAAGGCAAGGCAGGATAGATCAGCAATTTAGGGCTGGCTTCTTGAATAATCTCAGCAGCTTTAAGCTACATTCAGCATGGGCCCCAGTGGCCTGATACATTACCCTGGGGTGGTTAAGGCAAAGGAGGTGTCTCCTGGGGTGTACTACTGCTAGATGGCTCGGGACATGAATCTGCATAATAAGGACATGCTGATTAGGTCCTTTGCTAACACTGTGAATTTTCTAGTCTTGGAATGGGCAGTCTCTCCCCAGAGACATTAAAAAAAAAAAGTTAACTATAGTCTAATAGACTCTTGTAAGCACCTCCCCATCTCTAGTTGCTCTAGGGTCTCAAAAAAGTACTTGCTAAGATATGAAGGGACTTTAAGAACAAAAAGGGGCCTGGGGAGATGGCTCAGTGGTTAAGAGCTCAAAGAGGAGCCAAGTTTTGTTCTCATCAGTGACACCAGGTGACTCACAACCACTTGGAGCAGATGCTCTGTTGGCCTTCGGAAGGCACAAACCTACACTCACACACACAAAAGTAAAAAACAGACTTCGCCGAGTTAGACAGGCCCACTGCATCACAGACTGTGGTAGCAGAGAAATCTGGGGGCCTGAGGCTCTGCCAAAGGAAACATTGTTTCCTTAACAGCCCTGGCTTCATGTACCTTTTATCTGCTGACCAATCTTTATGCCTCATTGAGAACACCTGACTGCAGGTACCAACATCACTACCCATCACCAAGGCTCCTTTCATGTGCTAACAGTCTAAAGTAGATTCTGTATGTGTTGGGAGAATTTACACTGCACTTCTTTAGGATCAGGTGATTTCAGTTGAGGAACCCCCAAATTTCGTGCAAAACCTGGTTCCAGAAGTCCTAAGGCAGTTTTCACAGGCTGGTTGCAGGTTGGGAGTTCTGAAGCTCCATCATTTGGCCCAGGGCCTGCAAGCTGAGGCTGAGGGGCAGACTGAAAGACTCAGAACCCACAACTTCTGCTCCTAGCTGTTGCAATCACATTGCCTCACTCAGCAGGCTGCACACAGGAGGAAGCACATGCATTCTTTCATACTTCAAAGAAAAGGTCACACCAGCTGGTACCTCCATCCAAGTACCCATTACCCCCTTTCAAAGTAACAGTTTGAGCTAGGGTGTTATTAGGCTCATTAGCAGGACACTTGCTTAGCAGGGGTACTGGGTTCAAACCCCAGTACCACACACGCAGTACAACAATGAAAGTAAAACTTACTTTATACAAGGCTTATTCTCTCGTAGAAAGGTCCGGGGGCTGGCACACTCAATTCCATCCAGGGCTCTGCACTGGACTGAAGTGTGTTCCACATCACTGTAGGCCTGACCCCCAAACTGTGGAGGAAGTAACACACATACATGCATATTCACTGATAAAAGCTGCTGCAGTACTGTAACAATTCTAGCAAGACTGGGGAAAGCTCTCAAAAGCACGGAATGCAGGGATGACTTTAGGTGACTTAGTAGTCTGTTCTAAGTGTCCACTGCTTTAAATAAACCTTTCTCCTCCATGACTGGCTTCTTCAAAACAAAACACTTAACTGCAGAGAGGTACACAATGCTTGAGTTATCTTGTACTTACAGGCACATAATGTAGCATTTTTTGGAATGGGAATTGAGATGTCAATGCACATCAAGACATCTGTGGTAGATTTACCGTAAATGAACAAAATTAGAAAATGATTCAGACTATCATCTGACCGAGGACTTCACTTAGGTCATGCATGGTTATAGGTTTCTGTGGTCTACCCCTAGTGTAAGTTTAAGTTCGAGCAAAAACGGTCAGAACCAGGGTATTGCCCTTTGCTTAATTCAATTCCGACAGAGAAAGTAGAGCCACACGGTGTCACTTGTACCTTGTTATTGCTTTCCTATCCTTACCCTCGTGCCCCTCAGAGTGAGACGGGAGAACAAGAATGCTCACTTCTCACACCTCTCGAGTCCTGCCAGTCCTTAAGGACTGCTGACTGAGGGAGCGTTTCAATCTTGTGACAGGCTAAGTTCAGCTTTTAATTAAAATAATCAAAATTAAGCCACCCCTATGCGGTGTTAGTCAAGCTTTTACCAATTACCAATAAAACGAAACTTCAATGTATTTAAAGTATTTCTCTACATTCAATTAAGAGCCATCCCCTTGGTTGTGGTATTATAAAGTTTATTCCTTTGTGTCTGAAGTGATAAAACAATGTTTTTTCACAACTCAGCACCAGGTTGGACCCTGCATTATAACACAGCGGTGAGTCCATAGTGCAAAGGCGGTACATGAATTTCTTAAGTGTGAGTTGGGCACAGTGATGCGTATCTATATCCTAGCCCTAGGAGGCTCAATCAGTGGGCTCATGAGTCTAAGGCTCACTTGGGCCATATAGCAACACCTTCTCTTAAAAACAAAACAAAAACAGACAAACCAAAACAACAAAACTGAAACCAAACCAAACCAAAATGCAATGGGTTTTGAGAGACTAAGTAGGTACACTCACTTTAGGGATACTGATGGCTTCTCTCCAGGCTGAGAGGCTGCTGCTACCAAAGGCTTCTCTGGAATGCTTTATCCTCAAACAAAAACATTACCGACACTACCCCACTACTTCCTAAGGGCATGGTGCAACCTGCTTGTCATCACCAGCACGAGGACCTTGCTCCAAGTGCATGCCGGGTAACCAAGAAAGCCCAGTTCAGCACCAGCTTTCCAAAGCTCACAGCCCTTTTTCGTTGTTCTTCTAAGAGAGGGCATGCTTTGAAAGGACAGGTGACATTTTAGCTTCCATTTGTTAATTTCAACGGCCAAAGGCACCAATACAGGTTGGTCTTTGCACTTGGGCACAGTCATTGGTGGTTCCCCGGGAAAGCAAATGTACTCTTCAGCCACTACAACCTTGGTCATGCTGGACATTTGCAGCAACAGTTATACGGATGGAGTTCTAAAAAAAAAAAAAACAAAAACCAAAACTCTCTGTATGCCCCTTACTCCTCTGTAACAGCACTCGGCCATGCTTCCCATGAAGAGCGAATGTACAACAAACAAAAACCTCACCTTGAGACAACCATAACCAAGCTCCTGGGACGCAGTTGCATTTCCAACGTGATCCACTGGGGCATCACAATCTACAAACTCGTCGGGTCTGCAAATCATTAAGACCATCATCAGCCCCCTTTTACCAATTGCTACGTGAATGCACGTAATCCCTCTACCCTTCCCTCTGCTGTATTGGGGAGTGTACGCGCTAGGAATGCTATCTACCACTGAGCTACATCTGCAGCCCTTTCAATTTCTTTATTTTGGGACAAATTGCCCAGGCTTGCTGGCTGGCGGGCCTTGAACTCATCCTGAAACCAAGGCAGGAGAAAGGGTGCAGGAAGTGAAAGGATTCTACAGTCTACGCCACTCCTTCCCATATCTACCACTAACATACCAGGCTTTCCGCAGCGGCAGGGGAGTTGAGAGGCAGGCACCTATCACCTCCCCAAGGAGGAAGCAGCCTTCCCTTCCCTGGCCTCCCCACACCCACCACCTAGCGGGGCCCGATCCCCCACGATCCCGTAGCTTACAGGTAAGAGCAAAGGATGACCGGAGAGTGGGGATCGCTGTATTCCCAGGTCGGGGGTGCGGGACCCTCGGGGTGAGCGGCGCCTGAGGGTGTGAGATCCACTTCGGCCGTGGCGTTAAACGAATGGCTCCGAGAGACACAGTGCAGCAGCAGCAGGTTCCCCAGCAGCAAGGCCGCCTGGCCGCAAAGCAATAGGTAACTCACAGGGCAGCCCCCCAGCACCATCTTCCCGGGCCGGTCCCAGAGACCTGGCCTAAAAACAAAGCCAGGCCGCCACGGCCGAACCGAGCCCGGCGCTGTCAGGCCTCCCTCTCTGCGTCGGCACGCAGCTCGCCGCCACACAGCCAACCGGTGCTCAGCTCGACGCCCCGCCCCGCCGCGGCGGCCAATCAGAAGCGGCTAGAGGAAGGGCGGGGTGGAGCCGGTGCTTCGCCCCGCCCTCCAGCCGACCCTCGGCTGGACGCTGCACGGAAAGGGGCGGGGCTTCTCTTAACCCCGCCCTCCTGCAGCCTCTCCTACGCTTTCCCGACCCAGCGGCGCGGGCGGAGGGGCGGGACGGACCGGCGCGATCGGGAGCCGCCGGCGTGGTGTAGGCCGTCCTCTCCCCCGGCAGACTGTGTTTTCCTTACGTCTGGAGCGAGCGTGGTGGTGGAGGGGGCGGGCCGGGAGCGGGGAGGGGGGGGGTGCTGCGTCAGTGCCGCGCGCGTGCTCGCCGTGGGCGCGCGCCCCGCCAGCCAGCCAGCCAGCCCCCGGGGGCCCCCGCGAGGTTGCAAGGATGACCGAAGGGGCGGAGGCGGCGGCCGCGCGTTGAGCGGAACCTGCAGAAGCCCTCGCTATGGGGCCGCGCGCGCTCTCGCCCCCTGCCTCTCTGCGACTAAGGTGGCTGCTGGCGTGTGGCCTGCTGGGCCCGGTCCTCGATGCCGGGCGGCCAGGTGGGTGTCGGGGGAACGGTGTTCGGGGAGCGCCGCGTCCCGGGCTGGCTGCTCCCCGAGTGTCCGGTGGTGCGAGCTGCGAGGTGGACCCCAGGCTCCCGACGCTCCTAGCCGCGCTGCCCCGGAGCCCGGCGGCCGGCTGCACCGTGGCCGTGCGCTCGCCGCTCCCGGGCTGGGGCTAGCACTTGGCGGGTGGAGGGGCTGTCACTGGCCCTGGACTGGGAGCTGGAACTTTTGCTTCGGTCTATCAGAATTTGAGATTTGACGTTCATTGTCTTAGCGGACTCACCAGTTGAGATTCTGGTGGAGGAGAAGGCGGGTATTCCTTGGGCCGTTTTTGTTGTAGTAAGAATACTTAGAAAAAAAAAAAAAGAATAAACGAAAAGCTACATTTCTAGAGCCTGTTGTTCAGTCTTTCTAAATCCGGACAAAGAATCTCTGCTCTGTTTAACCCAGGGGATTATCGGAAAGAACAGTCATGTCGACCAATACATTTGAATTGTGAAACTTCCCGTAAATATGCAAGATATTTATATTGGAGATGATGAAATGGGGTGGAAACACACCATCAACCCACTGGTTTCTTTCTGGAAATAAGTTATTTATTTTGTCTTTTGTATTAAATATTGTTTGCATGACTGAGTTATTTCTACTAGCGCCGGGAATGCGATGGACAATGGAAGGCTTTACTAATAAATTCTTGCCTTCAAAGGTGATGAGTGAAGATTTGAATGCAGGACCGCTGACTTTCGCGAAACTGGTTACATTGTTCCTTCCCTTTGGCTTTCTTTTAAATTAAGTTAGCTTTCTGCGGTGTGGAGATGTCGGCGTTCAGAATACTGAAAAATTTCGAGCAGGGTGCTTCCAGAGGGGTTCTGATGAGGACGACCTCTCCTGCTGTCCTAGGTGGTTAACACGATCGACAGGAAAGGATGTAAAGTTGTAGTAATCTCTAACTTAGTGTGCTTGTCAGTGTAAACCAGACTCTATTTTCAGCTCATGTGTGTGTTTGTGATTCCACATGTGCGTAAAAATGAATGGAAATATCTTTATGCTCTTCAGTTGTGGCTGCTCACTTAGGCATGAGTATCCACCTTAAAAGTCTATCCAACATTTATCAGACACTGGGTAAATACCGTCCCTGATGTTTTTGGAGGACCAAGGGTGGCCATGTGCACTAAGATATGTGAGAGATGTTGAGGTTTTTTTTTTTTTTTTTTTTTAGAAAGTTCTCTTTTGAACTGGTGAAAAAATTTCAAGTTAGCAGGGGAGGGATCCATTATAAACATAGGAAGTTTTTTGTTTTTTGTTTTTTTCTTTCCTCAAGAGTAAGTGGGTGAGAAAGAGAATAGCTTGTTAGGAGACAGTGAAAGTGTTAATGTGTGTAATGTGTGGTTAGGTAGCATGTGTGAAAGTGAGATAGGGAAGGGAAAGTGTAGGTGAGACCTTGTGTGGCAAGCTAAGGAGTCCCATTTACCCTGTAGATCGGTTCGGGAAATGAAGATTTTTAAGTAGTATGACAATCAGCTTTTCGGTTCAAACATTGACAACATAATGGAGGGCAGACTCCGGGAGGGAGAGGCTGGAGGTCGCCAGCCAAGTTTTGAGGTGTTGGCAAGGGAGTGAGTGCGGTGAGTCAACTCGAATTTCCTGAACTGAATGATCTTCCC
Organism: Peromyscus eremicus; assembly: GCF_949786415.1. Classification (NCBI taxonomy): domain Eukaryota; kingdom Metazoa; phylum Chordata; class Mammalia; order Rodentia; family Cricetidae; genus Peromyscus; species Peromyscus eremicus. The sequence continues at coordinate 17,360,140 of NC_081433.1, read as the reverse complement.
AAATCAGCTGAGTTTTTGGAATACAGGATGTTTAAAACATGAACCGAAACATCCACACATGAGTTATGTTGGAAGCTAAGCTGGTTTCTGTAGGATTTTTAACGGTTGCTGGTAACATTGTACCCATGAGGAAATAGAGACTAATTTTAAAATAGTGGATTCAAATAATTAAAAACAAACAAAAAAACCAAACCTAGGGTCAACAGATGTAAGGAAATCAGACATGTTTGAAACCTCAATGTCTTTTCTTATGTAATGTACTAAATTCAGTATGTAAACTAGAAACGATTTCTTTTAGAAACTCTGCTATCCTGAAGAAGCTGAGTTTGAAAGCTTACTCAGGGTGAATAACTAGAAAATGAAGTAGATATAATAGTAGGAACTTAGGCCCACATCGACCTCGTTTTTCGATGTCAGCAGATTTCTAAACATAGTTTTAAAAATTAGTATCTAAAATAATGGGTTTCATTATGATGGTTTCATGCATGTTTATCATTGTACATTTTATCTCCTGACTCATTATCTTCTCATGGTCTCCCTATCATAGGCCCTTTCAACTTTCATGTCACATATATGGGATACATATATATTAATCTAGATTTCACATAGGAGAGAAAACATTTATCTTTCAGGATCTGGTTTACTTCAGTTAACATGATAGTTTCCAATGCTACCTGTTTTCCTCCTGAGATACTTTTGTTCTTGATGGCTGAATGGAATTCCACCGTGCATATGTGCAACCATTTTCTTTATTCATTTAAATGTTGGTGAGCATCTAGTCTAATTTTTTTTTGTTTGTTTTTCAAGACAGGGTTTCTCTGTGTAGCTTTGGAGCCTGTCCTGGAACTCACTGTGTAGACCAGGCTGGCCTGGAACTCAGAGAGATCTGCCTGCCTCTGTCTCCTGAGTGCTGGGATTAAAGGCGTGTGCCACCATCACCCGGCTCATCTAGGCTAATTTTGTATTTTAGAAATAACAGATTAAAACTGATATATTTGTGTTATATAAGGACATGTAGTCTTACAGATTTAAAGATGGTTTGGTTTCTAAACTCCTAAGTAAAAAATGAAAACATTCATAGTTGATATGTACAAAATTATTTTCTGGTCTTTGAAAACTAGTTTTATATTTTACCTTACCAAATTTGGTTTTGTATGTCTTCTTTTTTTGTTTTTTTTTCAAGACAGTATCTCACTATGTAGCTTCTGGCTGCCCTGAAACTCACTGTGTAGACCAGGCTGGCCTCGAACTCAGTCGGTGAATGTCCCAGAGCGCCGTTGAGTCCCTGCTTCCTGCTGTCCCCACAACAGTTTCTCCCTACAGAGTTGTCTTCTCAGGGTCAGGGTGGCCTCACCGAAGGTCAGATTGTACTATCGTGTTTGCATGTGAGACTGTTTTCATTTTGTGATGGAAAATGGGATCGGCTGCAGTCTGATCATTTCCCCTAGGTGAGCGTATGTGGGACACTGGAGTCTTTTTAATTTTTGAGAATTTCATTCAGTGAGTTTTGAATATACTCGCCCCCATCTCACCCTCTAACTCCTACGGGACTCGCCTCCTGTTTCCCTGTTCTCTCCCGATTTCCTGTCTGGTGGCACATCTTTTAAGAGTGAGTCAGGAGGAGGAGAATGGATGAGAACACATTGTAAGGACTCATGAAGATGCCAAGATGAAACTTGTTACTTTGTACTCCAACTCCCAAGACTAATATTCAAAAAAGGACCAAGGAAGCTAGCCTGAGAAATTCATGTCATTTGTTTAGGCATCACATCCCTCTACCCACTCCCCCTCCCCCCTCCTCTCCCCTCCCCTCTCCCCACCCCTCCCCCTCCCCTCCCTCTTTCCTCTCCTCTCCCTGTCCCTCCCCTCCCCTCTCCCGCTCCCCTCCCCCTCCCCTGCCCTGCCCTCCCCTCCTCTCCCATATCTTTTCTTTTCTCTCCCCTCCCTCCCCCTCCCTTTCTTTTTTGGGACAGAGTTACTTTTTATACCCCTGGCTGGCTCCCAACTCACAGAGATCTCCCTGCCTCTGCCCCCAGAGAGCTGGTAGTCAGTTTTGAAGTATGCTGTTGTGTTTGGGTTCTCCTTTATCTTGACTTACTGCTCAGTCTTATGATGAATTTAAAAAAAAGCATCACTACAAACATGCTATATTGTAGGACAAACTCCACTTCCAAATATGTTTTTTTCCCCCTTTGATACGTTGTTCTTGTAATGAGATTTTTCATAGTTTAACTCACATCAGCATGACTCTCCCCTCCCCTTTTTTAGTAGAACCCCAGGCAGGCAGAGCCCGCTCACTCCTCTTTAACCTTGTGGCACAGTCAAAGACTGTCACGCTCTTGACCTAAAATTTCAAACCCTAGTTTGGGGAGGGGAATTTGGTGTTGCTGATAAAAATGTTTGAGGGTCCTGCAGATTTGTGGAAAAGATGTTAATTGTTAAAAAGCAGGTTCACTTTAAGGGAGGGAGCTGGGGGGGGGGGAGGGAGGGAGGGAGAGAGAGAGAGAGAGAGAGAGAGAGAGAGAGAGAGAGAGAGAGAGAGATATGTAAGGCTCACAGGAGGCTGTTGACTCACTTACAGTATCTGGGGAGGAAGTGTCTGCCTCGGTTTCAACAATTTAAATCCCTTTCTGGAGGAACTGAAATTCTTAAGAGCATTACATTTTCTAAATGATTGGCGTTTTCCCAATGGGGTACTTCAAGACAGAAATAGCATTTTGTTTTCTCATTTGGGGACAGGATCTTTGATATATAACCCAGCACGAACATTCTCTTTTTAAAGCTAGGTAAATAATGAAGTCCACGTCTTACGGACGTGTGACAGTCTGGAACACGGCAGCAGAAACGGCAGTGAACGTGCCCGTGAGGGAGATAGTCGCTGAAGTGCATTGATTTGGGATTGGCCCTGAGACTGGAGTGAGAGGCGAGGTTGCAAGTGCACTTAGCATTTGATTACAGTCATTTGCCTTCAGGAGTACTGGAGACAACAGATTACTCACTCAGCCTGAACACGGAGGGTTATCTTGTACAGTGAAGTCCATAAAGGTGGCTATTTGTTTAGGTAATAAGCGGGGAGGGAAGGAGAAAGGCTCTGCTGGTTTGGCATACCCCTTTTGTTTGTCCTGCAATTAGGTAGAATTCTTTGGAAGATATTTTTTTTCTGCCACGCAGCCGCTTCAACTTCTCCGAAATGCATTAAAAGACCCGAGGAGTCAGAGGAGGCAAGAAGAGCTACTACTCTTTCACTGACTCGGTTTTGGACCTTCAAGTCCCTGGTTCAACTTTGATTCTTCTTCAGTTCATGTCCCCCACTGTCCTTATTTTTAACAGTGTGCATCTTCCGTCAGATTCTAATATCAAAGTTCGGATACCCCACAGTATCTTAAGATTTTTCCTTTTATTGAGAACTGTGTCTTTCTCCCTGGTGTTTGGCGTTTTAATTTTTAAAAAACTTTTGAGACGGGCTCTGACTGTAGGCCTGGTTGTCCTGGAACTCTCTCTGCAGACCAGCCTGGCTTCTAACTCTTAGAGATTTACTGCCTCCGCCTCCTGAGTACTAGGATTAAAGGCTTATACCAGGACACCTGGCATCCCCAGTGGTTTTTAATTGGAGGCAATATTGCACACTACATCTGCAGGCTTACGGGACACTTCGGTGGGCAGAGCTAGCTTTGCTGGCATCTGGAGAGTGGAGTCTGGGGTGCTGTTAGTCACGCCTACACGGCACAGGATGACCCACAGCCAAGGATGTTCCAGCTAGTGTTACGAAGGTTAAAATGCATTTCCTTTACAGTAAAAATGAGAGAAACGGTATTTTGGTTCCCATGGGAAACATAGATTAGAGGAATTAGGGAAAATCCATGGCAGGGAATGAGCAGGAGATAAGAAAAAAGAAACCAGAGATAAGAAAGGAATTTTGAAAAAAAAAAAGGAACGAGGAGTCCTTTGCAGTTAGTTTGTGTTCTTTTGAAATAATACAGGTTCCGAAGCTTTGTACATGGCTTTCTGTGCATGGTTTGATGCAGAAGGTGGATCCTTGGGTTTTTGAAAGAAGTCAGTGTCAGAGTAAGAACTCATAAATACAGAAGTGCTATAATTTTGAAAGCTTAAAAAGCCACAAATGATTGTGACATTTGTTTTACAAAACAAAAAAAAATTATTTTAAAATGGGAACCAGCGAAAGAATATTCTAGGATATATATATATATATATATTTTTTTCTATAATATATATTTTCAATAGTACATTTTCTGACATGGGTCCCAACTGACAAAAGATATAGAATTATATATACATTATATATATAATATATATTTGTTGTTGTTTTGTTTTGTTTTTGAGACAGGGTCTCACTGTGTAGCTCTGGCTGTTCCGGAAATCAATGTAGCCCAGGCTGGCCTTAAACTCACAGAGCCCTGCTTGCCTCTGCCTCCCAAGTGCTGGAATTAAAGACGTGCGCTACCATGCCCGGCCTACTTTCTATTCTTGTATTTAGCTCTTATTATCCCCTGTACCCATCAAGGTAAAAGATTCCCTAGAAGACAGAGCACTTGGCTTTTCCTGGCCCAGAGTAGGTGGATGACCTTATAAAGTCACGTAATGTGTTTCAGATAGAGAACTCTGGAAACATCTGCCTGCCCATTAGAACTGCAAATTTTGTCTTCTTGAAGTGTTTCATGTTTTTCCTCTCTGTGAAGTTCACCTCTGAATTGTAGTGAATATGGTTTAATTTAGTTGCCTGTGGTTGGGTCTCCTGTGACAGTGATCTGTGCCTATATATGTTCCTATCTGTAGAGGATTACTTCAACTTTTTCTTTGAAATAATGAGTCACAGCAGGAAGTTGGAGAAAGATATGCCATTTTTTTTTTCTCTTTTAGTTAGGCCTCTAGCTCAGGCTGGCTTCAAACTTGTTTTGTGGCTGAAGCTGACCTTGAACTGTGGCCTTACTGTACCCACCTCCCCTGGGTACTGGGATTATAGGCTTGTCCCGCCCACCTGGCTTTAGGCTAGTTTACTTAAAGTAAATTCTTTGAAAATTTCATACAAAGTATTTTGATCATATTCCCTCCAAATTCCTCCCATATCCACCCCCACTTTCTTATCCACCCCCCCTCAACTTTTTGTCATCTTTTTCTGGAATATAGTTTACTTTTGATCATACAGAATTTATTGCCCAACTACATACAGTATTGCATTTATCTTGCCACACCCCCAGAGTGACTGTTCTAGCCAGAGGACAGGTCACTGATGTAGGAGGAAGCTTTTAAGGGTACTGTTTAAACATATGTTTTAGGAATTTGAGAAGATCGGGGTCATTGAAGGGCTTAGTCTAGGTGAAGGAATAGTCACCAACCTCAGTTCATTTAGGATTATGGGTGTTTCTGCCTAGTAGATAGTGTATCAAAAGGTTTTATTTTTTTGTTTTCTGACATGGTTCCCAGTCAACAAAATATCTGGAAGATAGCCAATCGTGGTATGAGCTAAAATGCCTAAGAGACTGATGGAGAACAGTTGGAAAACTCTTTGTATAATGTGTATTGGATCTGACATAACTTATGTTTTCCTGTTGGTGTCTTTGAAATCCCAAGCTACGAACAGTTTTTTATACAGTGTCCACTTGGAAAAAGTTAGATGCAATTCTTCATCCAGATCTCTATGTGAGAAGGCTGAGGGACATGGGCAGTTAATGTGAATGAGATGCGGATGGCATCGGAGGAGGGTGGTGTTTGGCCCAAGTGGAAGGCCAGCCTGTACTTCAGAGGTGAGGCCGTGAGGGCCGCTCATTCGTGAGCCTTTCCTTGGTGTACAACTCCCAGGGTTGATCCCTGGCTTCTGGAAAAGACATTAGAAATGGTGACAGGCAGAGATGCTGGGTAACCAGGTTCAGACTTGAGCAGGTGAGCCTTAGTTTTGCGAAGAAAGCATTTATTCCTTTTTTTTTTTTTTTTTTTTTTTAACTTCAAAGAACAACACAGTGGAGGTAACATACACGTCACTGCAGAAAACAGCTTAGCCAATGCAGATACACACTGCAGGAAATATACTTCTTACTGCTTCCTGACCCTGCCTCACATGGAAAATACATTAAACAGATTGGTTCACTGGTTTATGCTATTTACGTGTTCATGACATTTTAGAGTCACAGTTTACAGTCTATAAATGCAGTATTGCATCTTAAAATTACCCGTAGTTGTGTGCAGTCGGGGAGGTCAGAGTATAACTTTTGGGAGTTAGTTCTCACCTTCCACCATGTGGGTTCCAGGAATCAACTCAGGTTGTCAGGCTGGGCAGCAAGTCTTTTACCAGCTGAACCATCTGGCCAGCCCAAGTACAGTATTTTGTAATTATAATTGTATGCAGCAGAAGTTTTAGTTTTTTTCATCCATGCTTGTAGGTAACCACTTAATTATATTATTATAGAAGTTTTTAAACATATTTAAGAGTAGGTAAAAAAAAGGAATGAACGCCTGTGTATGCATTATCCAGGTTTAATCTTGTTTTACGTGTATTTCTTTCCTCAAGTCCACTGTACTATTTTAATATATCTAGGCACATTTATTTTATCACTGACTGTTCAGCATGAATCACTAAATCACAAGAGCTTAAGTACAGTAATAATGTAATAATAATCCCTCAAGATCATCAAACAGTTACTGTAGCTGGAGTTTTCCTGTGTTGTGTCCCCCCCCCCTAAAAAAAAACCAGGCTCCTGCAGCTGCTCGGACCCAAGTAAACACACAGAGCCTTATATTACTTATAAACTATATGGCCATGGCAAACTTCTTGCTATCTAGTTCTTATCTTTTGTTTTGTTTTGTTTTGTTTTGTTTTTGAGACAGGGTTTCTCTGTGTAGCTTTGTTCCTTTCCTGGAACTCACTTGGTAGCCCAGGCTGGCCTCGAACTCACAAAGATCCCCCTGGCTCTGCCTCCCAAGTGCTGAGATTAAAGGCATGCGCCACCACTGTCCGGCTAGTTCTTATATCTTAACTTAACCAATTTCTATTAATCTGTAAGTTGCCACATGGCTTGTGGCTTACCAGTACTTTTACATCTTGCTTCTTCTGTGTCTGGCTGGCAACTCCTGACTCTGCCTTCCTTTTCCCAGAATTCTCCTGTCTGCTTATCCCGCCTATACTATACTTCCTGCCTGGTTATTGGCCAATCAACATTTTATTTATTAACCAAATCAGAGCAACACATCCACAGTGTACAGAGCGATATCCACAGCAAGTTACTGTGTCTAAATTTCCCAGATTTTCTGAGTTGATTCATTTTAAAGGAATCCAGACAGGCCCATATATTGCATTTGCTTGTAAGGCTTCTTTAATTGACGAAATTCCCCACTTCCCTTCTTGTGGCTCAGTAGGAGACGCAGTTGCTCTCCTTCCCCAGTGCTCAGCTCTGCAGCTCCTTAGACAGTGACCAGTGACCAGCTCCCTCACTAGACTTCACTGAAAGAACTTTTACTGTGGCTGCTGGGTGTGATGGTGAGCTCCTGTAATCTCAACATGGGGAAGACAGGGCAGGAGGATCGTGAGTTCAAGGTCATCTTGAGTAACTAGTGAGATCTTATCTCAAAAGCAACAAACAATAAAAACAATGAAAAAGAATTGTTACACCCTTAGCGATGCTACTGGAAGGGAAAGATATTTTGTGTTGGTGGACTCGTTGAGAGATTGTATCCAACTCCAACATGATTTTATTGTTCGGTTTGTGGTAGTGTTTTTTTTTTTTTTCTTTTGAGATAGGGCCTTTCTGTGTCTTACTATGTATCCCTGGCTGGCCTTGAACTCATGGAGATCTTGTGTTGGTGGACTCGTTGAGAGATTGTATCCAACTCCAACATGATTTTATTGTTCGGTTTATGGTGGTGTTTTTTTTTTTTTTTTTCTTTTGAGATAGGGCCTTTCTGTGTCTTACTATGTATCCCTGGCTGGCCTTCAACTCATGGAGATCTGACTGTTACTGCCTCCTAAGTGCCAGGAGCAGTGGTTCTCAACCTACCTAACGCTGCGACCCTTTTAATATAGTTCCTTATGTTGTGGTGATCCACGACCATAAAACTCTTTCTGTTGCTACTTCATAACTTTACTTTTGCTGCTGTTATGAATTGTAATGTAAATAAATGATATGCAGGATGGTCTTAGGCAACCCCTGTGAAACGGTCATTTGATTCCCGAGGGGGTCATGACCCACAGGTTGAGAACTACTGGATTGAAGCGTACACTTCCTTGTCTGCCCCAGTTCTGGTTGTACTTGGTGTGGTGGTTTGAAAGAAAATGGCCCCCAAAGGGAGTGGCATTATTAGGATGTGTGGCTTTGTTGGCGTGGGTGTGGCCTTGTTGAAGGAAGTGAGTCACTGTAGAGGTGGGCTTTGAGGTTTCATAGATGCTCAAGCCATGCCCAGTGTCTCAGACCACTTCCTGTTGCCTGAGAGTTGAAAAGTAAGAACTTGCCTGGGGTGGGGGGTGGGGGGGGTGGGGGGGTGGGGGCGGCACACGCCTTTAATCCCAGCACTCAGGAGGCAGAAGCAGGTGGATCTCTGTGAGTTCGAGGCCAGCCTGGTCTACAGAGCGAGATCAGGAAAGGCACAAAGCTACACAGAGAGACCCTGTCTCGAAAAACCAGAAAAAAAAAAGTCACAAGAGGGTCTGGAGAGATGGCTTATCAGTTAAGAGCACTGGCAGCTCTTCCAAAGGACCCATGTTCGATTCCCAACACCCACATGGTGGTTCACAACTCTCTGTAGCTCCATTTCCAGTGGGTCTGACATCCTCGCCTGACCTCTGTGGGCACCATGCATGCACATGGTGCAAAGACATACAGGCAAAACACTGGTAAAATAGAATCATAATAAAAAATACAAAATTAAAAAAAAATCACATGACTATCAGGCGATTTTTTTTTTTTTTCTCCCAATGATTTGAGCATTTAGGTTTTTGTTTTTGTTTTTTTTTTTCCAAGATGGGGTCTCATTATGTAGCTCTAGCTGTCCTGGAAGTCTCTATAGACCAGGCTGGCTGGGAACTCACAGAAATCCCCCTGCCTCTGCCTCCAAGTGCTGGGATTAAAAATGTGCACCACTACACCCAGCTGAACACTCAGATTTTGTTTCCAGTACTTTGGTCTCACGTAGGGTCTTCAGGTTCACTTTGTTACATTTGTTGCTCTTTTTGCTGCAGACTTTGAGCAGACCAAACATCTGTCCTCCTATGAAATTATAACTCCTTGGAGATTAACTAGAGAAAGAAGGGAAGCCCCGAGGCCCAGTTCAAAGCAGGTGAGCGCTCTCTTGAGAACAACGACGACGACGACGACTCTAATAAAATTCCAGTTTCTTCTTTTCTTAGTGAAAGTTGATGTTTGCAGCAGAGGTCGTTTCAGGGAATAAATGGGTATAAGTTTTAATATCAAATACTTTATATGCTGATTTAAAAAAATAGCAAAACTGCTTGTAAGGGAATTGAGTGTTGTTTTCTCATTGGAGGAGATTTTTTTTTTCTTTTCTGTTTTTAATGGGGTAACCATGTACCTGTAGATCATCTTCACCTCCCAGGAGTGCTCTCCTTGGGACCAAGCCCTTGTCCATGACCTTAAGATCAATAGTTTGTTCTGTAGTTAGAATAGGGAAGTTGTACGAGGTAGAGAAAAGGGTCCCTTGAGCTTGAAGATGAGAAAGTCAGAGTTATCTAAATGATTAACTAACTCTAAGATGCCTTCAATGTAAGACGCTGTTTTTCACGACTGAAGAAACCCAAGTGCTACCGGTGAGACAGCCACATTGGTGTGTGGTGTGTTCTCGCTCCAGATGTCTATTGGCAGGCGGAGAACGTGTGGTAGAGTTGATGAGATAAGCCCTGCAAAGGTCGTAAGGGAACAGGAATTTCTTGTGCACTTTTGTATAACCAGATAATCTCTTGAAACTTAAACAGGAGGAAAAAACTCCTTTTGCAAAGTAACCCCTATGTGGATACACTGAAAAAGAATTCCTGGAGTTACGGCTGATTCATGAACACATTTAGGAAGAGCAGACAACTAGGGCTGGAGAGTCAGCTCATCAGTAAAGGTCACCTGTTGCTCCTGCTGAGGATCTGGGGTCAGTTCCCAGTACCCACAGATTGGCCCACAGCCATCCATAATTCCAGTTCCAGGAGATATGACACTCTCTTCTGAATTCAAGGCACCAGGCACACACATGGTACACATACATACACACAGACAAAACATGCATCTGTGTAAAGTAATGTAGGAGTCAAGGAAGCCCTTGTGCTCACAGATAATCACTGGGGAGACCAGGAATGTTAAATACTTCCAAGGCGGAGACACCTGTTCTCTGCCCAGGAGGCTGGGAGTGGAGGTGGTTAATAGCCTGGTGACCTTCTCACTATCTGTATGACCAAGACCACACCAGACCCTCCCCAAGACCCTTAAGAGGTCACATGTAGTCAATCTATAGAACCCATCTTTATGAGGGGTGTCACGTGTACTTTAGAAAGTTTCTATGTAATCATGTCTTAAACTTTGTGGTGAATACAGGATTGAGTTAGTGTTCACCAGGAAACTTTTTCCAAATTGCAATGTGTTTAAATGTATTAAAATAAGCCATCTGGTGCTAATACTAATACTGGCTACTGAGTCATATTAAACCAGACTTCCTTCTTCCGTCTTGTAGATTGACGCTCTGCTGGCTGTAGCGTTCACAGAGACCCCCACAAAATCAATCAATCAATCAATCAATCAATCAATCTAAAACAAGTTTAAAAAGAGTGGATACATGGGTAGGCAATTTTCCACGATCCAGTATTAAAGGGAGACTGAGACGAATAGAATATATATTATTTAATACTTTCTATAAACTATTGCAGTCATTGCCAAGTTATTTTAATTTAGGATGAACGTTCCTGCCTCTTGTACTATGCTGAAAAGTAATTTACAAGATGGTGTTTTATTATTGCTTTTCTTCCTTTTCTGTGCATTTAGATGTCTTATGTCATCCAGGCTCAAGGAAAGCAGCATATTATTCACTTGGAAAGAAACACGTAAGAAATTTCATTTACTTTGCTTTTTTAATTATGTTTTTCCCTCAATAGTGTATTGATTTCTTTTCTAGGTGGATATTGCCTAGTGGAGTCTGAATCCTGGAATCAGCAGATTTAGCTACTGCTGACCCTGCTGCCCAGGGGTAGGCCTGCATCTGAAGTCCACAAGAATTCGTGCTATGGCTGGACAGGCTGTGACTTCCAAGAGGAATGTGCAGAGGGAAGCCAGGCACAGATAGAGCTTAATTCTTTTTGAATCACCTTTAGGAAGAGTGAAGGGTGTGTGTGTGTGTGTGTATGTGTTTGTGTGTGGGTGTGTGTGTGAATGGTATGTATGAGAAGGGTGTGTGTGTAGTGTGTGTGTGTGAAGGAGTGAAGTATGTGGTGTGTGTGTGTGTGTGTGTGAGCGAGAGAGAGAGAGAGAGAGAGAGAGAGAGAGAGAGAGAGAGAGAGAGAGAGAAGGCTGTGTGGGGTATCTGTGAATGGTGTGTGTGAGAAGTGTGTGTATGTGAAGGATGTGTGTGTTTGTGGGGTGTGTGTGAAGGATATGTGATATGTGTGTGTGTGTATGTGTGTGTGTGAGTGAGAAGGGTGTGTGTGTGTGAGTGAGAAAGGTGTGTGTGTGGTGTGTGTGTGTGTGTGTGTGTGTGTGTGATGTGTGTATAGACTCCAGTGCCCAATGAGGCCTGCTGATGAAAACACTCAACTCCACAAGCTCCTTTTAGTACTGCTCACAGAGAAGATGTCACAAAGACACAGCACACAGGACAAAGCATACTCAGGAGTCTTAGAGCTTCAAGTACTCAGGGGCTTTTCTTAGTCACAGGGACGGCTTTGCCTCCAGATTTGCTGCCGGGGGCTTCCTGTATCCAAGGAGGCAGAGGCACAGTTTCACCAAGGGTTTTCTAGCCACAGTGATCATGTAGCTAATGTCAATCAGGTTAACCAGGACAAGCCATCAGTTTGTCCATCTCTGGACAGAAGGGTCAGTGGGCTTTGGGCATCTTCAGGGTGCTTTGAACTTTAACCACACAATGCATCCTGCAGCCCTGATTTTCCACAAGGCCTGGAGAGCACCTCCAGTGTGGGAGAAGCTTGCTTTACCTTGGTTTACACAACTGCTCCTCAGCATGAGGGGAAAGCATTTCCTTTAACAATTGACAAAAGACCTTTGTCTTTATAGGCAGGTTAAGGCGGTGTTTCTTGTTTACATAGTACTTTATAGAAAGGAATGTAAAATGCTTATCTTTCTTGTACAAATATGACAGTGTCGAGCAGGCTCATTTGTACTTTTCTTGTGAGTTATAGCAGAAAAACTTAAAACTTTTTGTTACAGTTGACATCTTATGCCCGGAGAGCAAATCGTATCTTTATATTAGTTAGCTAACGTTCGAAGCTCAAGTCTGTTTATTAGCTTTTGGTTTTATGGTAGCACTTGGTCTAAAAAGATGGATCAGGGAAAAAGTTTTTAAAAACTAACTTCCATCTCCCTTTTCTGGGAATAATGTCTTATAGCTGTGTCCTAGGCTGTTGATACTTAACACATTTATTTGATTCCTGTTTCAGAGACCTTTTACCTCACGACTTTGTAGTTTATACCTATGACGAGGAAGGCTCTCTGCTCTCTGGCCATCCCAGCGTACAGGTACTTTATTTTCCTCTCGATACTCTATAGAGTTTAAAGTGTGTTCTTGTCAGGTTCCAAGGACTGCCCTGTTGCCAGCCCCACAGGACACCTTCCACATCCTTGTATGATGGCCCTGGAGGAGACTGATCCATACCATATAGCTCTCCTGCACTTGTTAGTTAAGATTTGTGTTTAAAGCCAGAAGGTGGTGGTGTACACTTTTAATCCCAGCACTGGGATGCAGAGGCAGGAGGATCTCTGTGAGTTTGAGGCCAGCCTGGTCTACAGAGAGAGTTCCACGACAGCCTGGACTGTTTATAACCCTGTCTCAAAACCAAAAAAAAAAAAAAAGAGTTGTGTTTAAAAGATGGGAAACATTATCTCTTAATGACAATCCTTATTAGTTGTGAAGGGGAAGAGGGATGTTTTGAAGACTGAAGGTTTTACTGTTTTGGTAAAATATTGATATTTGAAAGCACACCTTCCTTTTGTAATTCATGCCCAGCAAAAACCACATTTGTTTGTTGTTACATTGTCTGATGTTCTAATTCTTTTGCTGACATTTCAATTCCTGAAGAGGTGTGGTCCTCTCTGTGTCAGGCAATAGAACACTCTTGGGGACAGAGCTGGCCTGGGATTCTCTTAAGTAATTGGCAGATGCCGAGCCTGGCCTGGTGCTGTCTTTTCTTCTGGGAGCATAAACATTTCTAGTTTTGCTCAGAACGAGGAGTGTCTTACAGTCCCCTGGGCACCTAGGCATTGCACACTTTTTCTTTTGCAATAGCTTTCATGAGAAGTCTATTCCCCCTGACTGTGGTCCTGTTTCACTTGAACTTTGTGCTGCCCTGTTAGATAGATTGGAAAAAGCACAGGGACAAACAGCCAAACTAATGGAAACAAATGAACTATGAACCAATAGCTGAGGAGCCCCCAACTGGATCAGGCCCTCTGGATAAGTGAGACAGTTGATTAGCTTGAACTGTTTGGGAGGCACCCAGGCAGTGGGACTGGGACCTGTCCTCAGTGCATGAGCTGGATGTTTGGAACCTGAGGCTTATACAGGGACACTTGGCTCAGCCTGGGAGGAGGGGACTGGACCTGCCTGGACTGAATCTACCAGATTGAGCTGAATCCCCAGGGGAGTCTTTGCCCTGGAGGAGATGGGAATGGGGGATGGGCTGGGGGGAAGAAGGGGGAGGACAAGGGAATCTGTGGCTGATATGTAAGATTAAATTAAATTATAAAATAAAAAAAAAAAGAATTCTGTACATCAGTAACGTACTTTCATAGCATTCTTCAAGAGAACCAGAAGCAAATTCTTTAGTTTGTCCTATACAAAAACATAAGGTGTGGGAGACCTGTCCCCACCTTTTGCCCCAGGGTATTCTTGAGGCATGAAGGATAAGAGATTTAGATAGAAATATAGAGGGGAAAGAGAAAGACAGAAACACATGACAGCTTCGGAAAGACTTGGATCATTATCCACTGGCCCAGAACTTTATTCAAAAGGGCTTTTTATATCAATGCCATGGGGCAAGGCAAAAGACCCCCCCCCCCAGATACAGCCAAGTGTAGACCCTTCCAAACACCTGGTACCCAGGCCTATGGTCCAGTCATCTTCTTATGTAGCCCTGCTGATAAAGCAAGCTCAGATCTCACTAGGAAACCTCTGTGGGCTCCCACAGGTCCCTCTAAATATTTTAAAAAGCTCCCCATTAAGAGCTCACAGCAGTCTCCATAGCTGTCACACTTCCCAGTAAAGGAGTAGAGGATGATAAAGATGAAATATCCTTTTTGGAATGGGTCTAAAGTGACTATAGCAGTCTTAGCTGTACTAAGTCCTTTTTTAAAATCAATAAACTCTTGATGCAACCGCATGAAATAGATCAAACTCCTGATGCATCTGCATCAAACTTAAATACCCTTAGCTTTATAATTAACATTAAAAGGTTAACATAATTCTAACATAAATATTACTATACATAATTATAATTCTCTCAAACTTATATCCAAAAGCAAACTCTTTTTTTTTTTTTGTTTGTTTTTTGAGACAGGGTTTCTTTGTGTAGTTTTGGAGCCTGTCCTGGAACTCACTCTGTAGCCCAGGCTGGCCTCGAACTCACAGAGATCCACCTGCCTCTGCCTCCTGAGTGCTGGGATTAAATACATGCACCACCACCACCTAGCCAAAAGTAAACTCTTAATAGAACCATTAACATTTTAAAAACTTTAGCAAGAATCCGAAAGCAATTTCTTAATAAAACTTTTTACACTTTAAAGCAATCTCTTAATATAACTATTTGCACTTCTTACTAACAAAACATAGGATAAACTTCTGATGCATCTGCATCAAATTTAAATACTCCCTTAACTTCACCAAACCATGTTGTACCAATATCAATAGGTTAACAATAACTCTAACATAAATATTACTATACATAATTACAATTCCTACACACCTACATCCAAAAACAATACTCTCAATATAACCATTAACACTTTAAAAACTTCAGCAAAAATCCAAAAGCAATTTCTTAATAGAACTATACAAAACATGGGGTACATTAACACAACTTAACATTAATCCACTCAAGTAACAACAAAATATTGTTTTTAAATTAAATAGACTGAGGAATATTAACTCTCCCTTTTCTTTATAATTTTCTAAGCTACATCTTGAGTTTGATTAGAAAAAACCCAAACTTCTCTGTTTAAACAGTTCTATTTTTAACACAAAATAAGTTCCATAAACAGTTCCATTTTTAACACAAAACAGTTCGTGAATCACCATAGTTAATAAAGTCTGTATGTGTAGGTAAAGTCAAAATTGTCCCGTTGCAATGGAATCACTCCTGTCCATCTTATTTGTTAAGTCCAAAAAGTTCAGCATTACAGTTCTATCACCAGTCTTAAAGTTCCAGAAAGCTTTCTGATATCAATCTTAAAGTTCTTCTGATCACTTGAAATCAGGGCCTGGCTCGTCAGCTGCCCATAAGTCTTTGTATGGCTGTTGTCAGAGTTGTAAAGACTCTGAAGCAAACAGCTCTAAATATGAGGAGTCCCATAACCAAAACTTTTTTTCAGTTCAAGCAAGCCTCTCTGAAACTTTCGCGCTTCCCTATAGCTACACTTTGCAGTCTGTAACCTTCCCCTAAGGCCATTTTTGCTCCAGGACAAAAGCTATTAGCTGGCTGGGGCAGAGTCCTTTCAAAAGAGACTTTCTTACAGCCAGCAAACAGAAACTGCATGGCTTTTGGCTCCTGACTTTTACAGTCCCGATCTGTCTGTGCCTCCCATAACTGGGTATTCCCGGGACACCTGTGTTCTGAGGCCCTGAGGGTGGGCTTCCTTCCTTCCTTCCTTCCTTCCTTCCTTCCTTCCTTCCTTCCTTCCTTCCTTCCTATTTTTTTTCTTTTCTTTTTTTGTTTTTTCCAGACAGAGATCTCACAGAGATCTGCCTGCCTCTGGGATTAAATGCGTGCGCCACCACCGCCCGGCTGGCCCCTGAGGGCTTTCAATCACCTCACTGCTCTCAGCACTCAGGGTCCGGGAGAAAACCCAGCCATGGCCAGTCATGGTCGCTGCCCCTGCTCTGCCAAACGCCCCCATCAGGATCCTTGGTGTTCCCAGAATGCACTGACTCAGAGTGCCTGTGCCCTGGCCCTCCTGGTGTGCACCCCAAGGGCATCTTTCTGTGGGGGCTTTGTCTCTCACACAACAGCCACAGCACCCTGCACTCTCGCTCTCCAGCTGCCCACTCGGCTCTCCACCTTTCCCTTGGCGTCTCTGCCCGGCTCCAGCTGCCAGGGTCTGCGGCTCCAGGAGACAGACTTGCACGGGCAGCTGGGTCCGGAAGTCTTTGCTGCACTCCAAGCCTGCCATTTGCCTCTCTCTGGGCACGGCATCTCCACGCCTCACCAGAGCTTTCTCTCAGCAGAAAGCTTGCATAACCTCTCTTGCTCGCACTGGCTCCCTGGCGTGTGCCACCTGAGCTGTGCTGATTCTCTGAGGGTCTCAGCTGCTGCTGCCTGGCTGCTGCCGCTTGTGCTGGCTCTGGCGTCTGCCGTTGTTGGGAGCTTCTGGAGCTTCTGAAGCCGCTTGGACTGCCAGGTTTGCAGTGGCTGCTGGGTCCTGGATGCTGCCCTATGCGCCCCGGGTCCCGTCCATGCTCGGGGAAAACCTACTCCACCCTAAGTTTCTATTATCCCTGTTAAACCTACACAATATCTATATACCTAATTCTATTCTACCCTAATATACCTACACCTACATTTCTATGGCTTACTTATACTACTATTTTTAAACCCAATTTAGTAGATAGAGATTAAGAGAGAAAGAAAAAGAGAAACTTAGAAAGAGATATACGCTGAAGACTCACTTGGGTATCTTTCAGCCACTTTACTTTCATTCCCAAGAATAAAATACTGTCACCTTTATTTTTCAATTCCTTATTAGCATGACTCCTTAGACCTGTGATGCCCCCTCTCTCATTTCGCCAAGTCCCTGGTCCCTGTTCAGGCACCATTTGTGGGGGAACTGCTCCCACCTTTTACCCTAGGGTACTCTTGAGGCATGAAGGATAAGAGATTTAGATAGAAATATAGAGGGGAGAAAGAAAGACAAAAACACAGGACAGCTTCGGGAGGACCTGGATCAATATCCACCAGCCCAGAATTTTATTCAAAAGGGCTTTTTATAACAATGCCAAGGGGAGGGGCAAAAGACCTCCCACTTGCTAGATACAGCCGTGTGTAGACCCTTCCAAACTTCTGGTACCCAGGCTCGTGGTCCAATTATCCTCTTATTCAGCCTTGCTGGTAAAGCAAGCTCAGATCTCACTAGGAAACCTCTGTGGGCCCCCACAATTTGCCCTGTCTAGTTCTAGGCCACTGTCTGATTGTTTTACCTTAGTGACTTTGCGTTGTTTGATAGGAAGCCAGTAGACTAGATTAAATTTACATCGTAGTATATATTCCAGATAAAAGATAATCCATCCATCTTCTCATCCATCCAGAGATTGCTATGGTAAGAAGCCAAAGACCACAGCTGATGCCGCTTGAGTTCTTAGTGTTTTTTTGTAGACATGTTCCATACACACACTGTGTAAGCTTCAATTCTGGCTCCGTGTTTATTGTCTGGTGAGGTTGTGCCAACTTGTTGGTACTTTCGTGTCTTCACTTTAACATGGGGATAGTAGCTACGATGTCATGGAGTTACTGGGGACTTTAGTGAGTTCATACTTGAGGGGTGTTTACAAGAGATAGTCTGGAAGTTTATAAGTAAATATAACTATTATTTATTATTGAAAGACTGTCTACTTAAAATTTCAAAAATAGATTTCAATTGTATAGAAACTTCAATAATTTAAGTTTTATAGAATGGTAGTTTTTGGTAGATGTTTGAAAACATCAGGTATCAACATGGGGGATTTCAATTATTTCTTGGTTGTTTAATATTGTTCAGGTAAATGAAGGTGTGCCAATAGGTTTGAAATACATGGTAAAACTTAGATACTCTTCATTTCTTTGCATGGGGCTAGATTGTCCCTTATAATGACATTGTATTGTCTATAATGCACAATTAATATACATGTAAAGTTATAAACTTCAAATATTTTCCTTTGGGATTGTACTTCTTAAGGTTGAATTTAATTTATAAAGCTATTTTTGGCTCTGATAAGGCCATTTTTAATAAGAAACATAAGTACACGAGTTGCTTTGTGATTTATGATGTCTGAGGTCTTTGGGATTATCATGGGACTCAGTAGAATTGCTCACAGTGCGCCTCCTCAGGCACCGATGTGCCTCCTTCTCTCTGGTAATCGATGGCCAAGGCTCTCTGGGCCCTGGGCTGGTGGGCTGTTCTGTGGTGGTTCTACTTCGTTCTGCTTTTCTGAGCCAGAGTTTCCCAGATGCACACCAGGGTTTTTTTTTTTTTTTTTTTTTTTTTACTATGGTGCATACCAGGCATTTCTTCACTGCAGCCTTGCGGTGTGATTTTGTAAGCTTATAAAATACAATTTGATGTGTTTTTGAGAACTATACTGGTGAAGAGAAAATTTCTCTCCATTTTTTGAAAGTTTGCTGGAAGGAACTGATGGAGACTAAATTGGAGAAAACAAATACAGATTTATTAACACAGAAACGGGAAGGGCTACAGTGTGTAAGAAAGCATTGTGGTTAGAGCTAGCCTAGCATGCTCTAGAAACTTGCATACCCTGTTTGCTCTAGGAGTGGGGGAGTTGGGGAACATCATGGGAGCAGCAAGTAATGTTTAGGAGAAGTGTACAGGGCTTGGAGAGCACGCAGTGACCTGGGACAAAGTCCTTCTGGCCTCAGAACAGATGGCGGTTTGTTAATGTTCCTCTGTGGGACTGAATAGAGAGCAAGGGTATATGATCGAAATGTGCCTGAGTGTGTTGACAGACTGTAGCAGATTTTCATCCCACTAATGAAGTTTTAGGAAAATTGAAGGTTTTAGGTCACATAGATAAGGTACCTGCAGCAGGACTAAATACCTCACAAAGGCAAGTTAGTAAACAAATGTCATCAGGCAGGTGGATTCGGGGTCACCTGCTGGTACTGGCCAGTCTTATTGTTTCCCAGTGTGTCTTATTAGTGACACATCCTGCCCAGGTCCTGCTGTTTAATGGTTAACAGGGCCAGTGATTGGTTAAGGAGTTGGCTTCTGGGTTTCTCCATGGGAAAGTTACTGAAAAAAAGTTACTATTTTTCTTTTAAAATTTGGAGTTGTATAAATCCCTCCACCTTTAAGGTTTTGTTCACCAGTTCTGGTATTCATCATTTGCTTCAAATCAGTTGTTACTGATGGTTGCCCTGTGGCAATGTTCTCTTATTGTATCTGTGTGGATTCCGGGTTCTTTCTTTTCTTTTTCTTTTTCTTTTCTTTTTTTTTTTTTTTTTTTTTTTTTTTTTCCGAGACAGGGTTTCTCTGTGTAGTTTTGGTGCCTGTCCTGGATCTCACTCTGTAGACCAGGCTGGCCTTGAACTCACAGAGATCCACCTGGCTCTGCCTCCCGAGTGCTGGGATTAAAGGCATGAGCCACAATATCAAGACACCCAGGTTGAGAATCCCAGATTTAAGAGCTCTTTATGTAACTTACAAATATTTCCTTCTTTTTTTTTTTCTTTTTGAGGGTTTATGTGAATCTTTTCATGTAGAAGCTTAAATTATTTTTTAATGTAGTAAAGGTTTTTAGCCTTTCCTTTCAATGCACCTAGACAATCTTCTTCTTATTACTTTTGAGACAGAGTCTAACTATGTAGCCCAGGTTGGCCTGGAATTCCTGCTCCTCCTGCCTCAGTCTCAGGAGTACAATGATTTGCCACCATGCCAGGTGCGTCTGGGTTTTGAGTGACAGGCAGAAAGGTTTTCTCTTCATCCATTCACCTAGGTTAAAGAGGGATTTATTCACTTTTTTTTTTGAATATTCTAGATGCCTTCCGTTTTTATATTTTGATTTTTGGTCTGTCTGGGGTTTGTTCTCATATGATACGAATTTTACTCTTTTCCACGAGTCTGTTGAGCGGATAGCAGCATTCATTATTAAAAGTGCGCCTTTGCCTGGTGTGCTAAAATGCACTTGTAGGTAAAGCCTTACATGTCCGTTTGTTGAGAGACTTGCCTGTTGGCCTGGATGTCCGTGGCTGGTGCCATCCTGTTTGTTTACTAGCTGGGCCTGTGGCTGGTGCCATCCTGTTTACTCGCTGGGCCTGATGTACATCTTCATGTCTGGTAGGGTAGGCGTCCCTACCTGTGGCTTTTTTTAATATGGTGCTTTGGGGCTGTCTGACAGGTGACAAAATCTTATGGTTCATACAAGTTTGCTGTCGCCAAGTGATACTGACTTTTACATTTTTGGCTAGCTTTTTTTTTTTTTTTTTTTTTTGTTCCAAATTGAGGGTAAAGGCACTTAAGCTAAATATATGTTACTACAGACAACGTGCCTTTGGGGGATAGAGAAACTCACCGGAGGCTGACGGCCATCCCCTATGCAGAATTGTCTCGTTCCCATGGGGCCTTCTCAGCCCTCAACCAGGTCCTTACACATCAGTTCTCTGTAACTTAAAATGTTAAATGCAGCATATCCCCAACCTGCTGTTTCTGGACTGAAAGGTCACGGGGGCAGGACTGTTTGTAACTGGTGTCCTTTGGGAGCCTGCCTGAACGTTTGTGTATTGTTGGGTGACAGCAGATGGTCTTCAGATAGTCTGAAGAATGCCGTGTGCTATTTTTTAGGTTATCAACCTCAGGAATTTGGTTAGCTTTGCAGTATCTTGACAGTTTTGAGCAGCACAGCAGTATTTGAAGCGCGTGTGTGTTTTTCATTTAGAATCATTGTCATTATCGGGGCTATGTGGAGGGTGTGCACAATTCAGCAGTTGCTGTGAGCGCCTGCTCTGGACTCAGGTAAGGCGTCTCCTGGTTTCTCTCCCTGCTTTCTGCCCTTGCCTTCTCCTGCCTGTTCCAGGTTGTGTCCTTTTGGTGTTTAATGAGGTTGGATTTTAATCCGAGGTTACTGAAGACCTTTTCAGCCATGCTTCAGATATTCTTGGAATATTGTTTAGAAAAACCTCTTTACTGATCAATTGTAATGTCCAGTGGGAGAATTTCATTTTCTGAGAATGCAAAAAATTTGCTGTTTGAAACAAAATACTTTTTAAATTCCTATAGCACTTTGTAAAATTTTCTTCTGCATTATTTCATGCAGGTGTCTCAGTTGCAGAAAAAGGGCTTATCATATTTAGATAAGCAAATTATTATTATATTCAGATAAGTAAACAAGGTCTAGAGAAATCCTGTCACGACCAGTTAAAGTAACGCTGCTGTTACAGGCATTGGAGGCCTGAGGATGTGGAATTATCCTGATTGATGGAACGAATAGATACTGCTTTCCATTCTCAAATCAGTTATACATGATGGCTGCCATTGTCTTTTTTTAAGAAACAACACTTACTAAATGGTTGCTGTGTGACAGGAAGTAGTCTAAATATTTTGTGCATAGTAAATAACTTAACGAGAACAATTCTGTGTAGATTCTATACTAAGGCAAAGGATAGATGACCTGCCGAGAGTCTGTGGACTCGTAGAAAACATATTCCGGGTCAAACTCTGGTGGGGTGCCACCTTCCTCCACAGTCGTCCTGCAGGCCTCATGTTGGAGCTGAGTAAGTGGAGGACCAAAGTTGACGTATGTCTGCTGGACTCGAAAGCCTGTTCCTCCCTGTGCCGTAGCTTCCTTCTGTGTGTTAGGAACTAGGGCCTAAATCAGCTTCTGATCCTTCCTGTGTGTTTCTTCTTCCTTGACAATGGTTTGTGTCACGCCGCACGTAGAGGGTTGCTGCATTTTGAGAATGCCAGTTTTGGAATTGAACCTCTGCACAACAGCTCGCGTTTTGAGCACATATTTTACCCAATGGAAGATGTCCGCCAAGAGCCTCTGAGATGTGGAGTTTCTAACAGGGACGCAGAGAAGGAAGCCATGAAGGAAGACGAGGAGGAGCATCCAAGCATGACTCAGCTGCTGCGGGTAAGGAGCAGGAGCACTCTTCGAGCCTCAGACTGTTCTAAAGAGATCGTTCCTTCTCACACTAAAAAACAGTGATTGTTGTCTTTTCCCAGGTCCATGACCAGAACCGGGGTATGGAAAGATGAGCAGTATGTAGTTCTGGCGACTGAGAGGAGAGCAGTCTCCATTTTAAACGAGGGCTTAAATCTTGCGCAGTGATCCTCTTAGACATCGCTGTGTAGTCATTACACTCTGGTTAGAGAGCCGTGGAGGTTTTACTTGGATGCCTCAAGCTCTAGGTGGGGAGAGGAAGAAAAGAGAAGAGCGGGGAGAGCAGTAGGAGAGACTGAAGATAATTATCACCTCAGATACTGTCCAAGGACACTCAGGAACTGCTTTGGAGGCTTCCTAAGGATGCCCTGGATTGCTCAAGATGTATGGTTCCGGGGCCAGCTTACCTCAGCTACAGGGTGCTCCTTCTCCAGGAGTGACATGGTGCCACATGCTGGCTGAGGCGTGCAGCTTTGTTTTGTGAGATTAAGAGGCCTTTATCACAGTGCTGCCCAAAGGCATGTTTTAAAAAACCATCACCTGAGCATGACTTTGCTATTATCACCTTTTCTGCCCCATGCTCATTAACCATTGGAGAGCTGTCAATGTCTTTGTTTATTCTGTTTGGCATGAATGTCTATAAAGGACATATACTGGTGACCCTGTTCCATCTTGTTCTCTCAGATTTCAGTAGGTGTTTTTCTTTCTGTCTTACCATGGTAATCAGGTTTCCCTCTAAAAGGTGCATGTATATGCGCTTCAATTAAAAAAAAAATCAGTGATTCTACTCTTTAGGACATAGATAACCCATTTTATCTTTAGAGCTTTTCTCTCGTCGGTACAAATAGCAGTTAACATTTGTTTTATTGACATGGGTATGCTACGTAAAACCGTTGATACTGTTTTTAGCAGATGTGAAGTCACGTGACTAGATCTTAGGTCTGGCCGTTGCTCATATGGAATGTGTCTAGCCTCATAACGAACCTGCTCTTATGATGCTTGTGTTTCAACAGAGAAGAAGAGCTGTTCTTCCGCAGACCCGCTATGTGGAGCTGTTCATTGTGGTAGACAAGGAAAGGGTAGGAATTGCTGACTTGTTTTCCTTTTTCGTAAAAAAGCAGTTCAGAAGCGAGTAACCTCCAAAGGAAATATAAAGCATGATAAATAGGTGGCTTAAGTGATAATCTCAAAACTAAAATAGTGCATCCATCCATCTCTATTTATCCTTCTGTCTGTTTATCATCCATCTATCTATCTATCTATCTGTCTGTCTGTCTGTCTGTCTGTCTGCCTGCCTATCTATCTATCTATCTATCTATCTATCTATCTATCTATCTATCTATCTATCTTTCTATCTATCTATCATCTGTCTGTCTGTCTATTTTGAGTCAGGGGCTCGCCAAGTCTTGAGCTCCTAATCTTCCTGCCTGAATCTCCCGAGTGCTGGAATTATGGGCGTGTACTCCTGCCCACTTAGCTTGGCTTTATCTGCAAACCTAACTGGGGCAGTGTAACCCTGCTCTTTGTAGTGATTGTCTTAGCTGTATCTGTCACCCTTTTTGGATTACTTGGCAGGCTGTGGCTATAAACCAGGACAGTTGGGTGCTGCCTTGTGAGGCCGACTTACTTTATGCTGTTTCAGAGGATGTCTCCCTCCCTCGAAGAGACCAGGCCTGGGTCCTGGCATGCTGTAGAAGCACTTACTATTTTCAGGGTACAGGGTAACAGCAGGACGCTTTCCGTATTTGTCCTGAAAGGCCGAATCACTTGTTTTACCTGTGAGAAGTACTTTGTCCTTTTTAGCTACTACAAGATCATCAGATTCTGACGTGGACCCTAAATAATTTAAAATATTGATGATTGGAAATGTTCCGGGTGACTTTGATGTTTTTAGTTTGTATGAAAAACTATTTATAGATATGATTGGATGGACAGGTCTTTTCTTGCAAGTCGCAGAGAACATTTTGAAGATGTTTTTCCTGGCTTTAGAGACCCCTTCTTGTGTATAAGGGGTCGGTCAGCGCCCTAGTTGGTCAGGCTGCGTGTGTACTTGGGGTGCTTAGGATCCTTTGGCAGTGTAAGGACAAGCGAAGGGGAGCCAGTGTGGACCCAGCCCCAGCAGCGGCTGAAGAACTAGAGACTGAAAGTGTTTTTCTCTATCATTCTCTCCAGATAGACGGGTTCTACTTATATAGAAAATGGTTCAGGGTCAAAGTGGTTCCATTTCCATCAAGCTCTGTTAGATGCAGGATCTGGCTGGACAGAGCCACCACAGATTCTGTTGTTAAGACCATTGTCACAGAGCGAAGTCATACACTCTTTAAGCTTTTCTTTTTGTTAGCAAGTAGGTTGTTTAAAATAAGGTTAAAGTAGACATGCAAATTTAGCCAGATATAAACAAGGGCACATAAACTACTTGGTTTAACATGGTAAAATTTCTATGTGTCTCTGTTTTTCTAACCATGTAACATTTTTGAACTCGTGATCCTGGACTAATCTCTCATTATTACCTTAGTTTAGGGTCTAGAAATAGTTTATTGTTATATTGCTAGCCTAAGAGATAAAAGATTAGGAAATCTATTAATTTTTCATTCTATTATCTAAGCTTTTTAAGATTATACCTTTGTGAAATCTTGAGAATACTTTGCCATTAAAACCAGCAAAAGTAACATTAAGAAGAAAATTTATTCTAGAGTTACACACATTTGAAGAAAACTAAGACTTCAATGCATCTCATTATTATTGTGCCTTATTATTCTTTTCTTATTTATCACTAAAATGTGTCCCTTAGTGTATTAATTACTTGTTGTTGCTATGATAAAGCACCATGACCAAGGCAACTTACAGAAGAAGTTTATTTTGGTTTATGGTTCCTGAGGGTTAGCTCCGTAATGGGGCGGGGGCACATGGCAGCAGGTGGTAGACATGGCTGGAGCTAAGGGCTGAGAGCTCACAACTCAGACAGGAGCTCAAAGAGAGAGGGCAGACTGGAAGTGGGGAAGATTTTACTTACAAAGCCAGCCCCCCAGTGACATACTTCCTCCAGCAAGTCCCTACCCACTAACCTCCCCAAACAGCGCTATTACTGGGAGCCGAGTGAGTGTTCACATGTCTGGGACTGGGAGACATTTCTCATTCTAACACCACAATGAGATGGATTCAAGTGTCCAGATGCTTCCATTTTTGGTTCCGAGGAAATCCTTGGCACTTTCTCTTAGGTGTAGGGGATGGCAGACATCTTTACTGTTTGGCTGCTCTGTGAGCATGGTTTTCCTCCTTCATTTTTTCAGTATGACATGATGGGAAAAAACCAGACTGCTGTGCGAGAAGAAATGATTCGCCTAGCAAACTATCTGGACAGTGTAAGTTGTGTTTCCCTTCTGTTCCATCCTGGCACAGTCTCAGAGCAGAATTGAAAATGGTTCATTTTTGAGCTCCGACCTCTGGATGTATAAATGTTGGTTCTGTAACTTTTAAAAGGAAAATAAAAATGTAGAAAGACTCAGAAGAGCAAGGGGTTTCATATCAGCATCCGCCTCATCTTCAGAACAGATCCCGGGAAGGTGCTCTGATACTTATGAAAGCACCTTTGCTTTTCTTAATCGAAAGAATAGTATTTTTAATAATGCTGCTGTGACACTTTGGGACAGGGAATAAAGCTTTTATCACATGGTCTTTAGCAACATTCACGATCCAGACCACATAGTAAGGAAAGTTTTGTAATAAAATTTACTCAAAACTTTTAACTTCCTGTGTTTGTCAGATTTTACAGTGGGAATAAAAAGGAGTTTGAATCTTAGTTCTCTGTCCTGGATGGGTAAAGGATAGATTTCATTTTGGGGCAGAGAATCCTGTTTTTATCTTTATTGGTTATAGTCCTTCATAAATGTTTTAAAGTACTTTTCTTTACTGGGTGTGGTTGCACACAACTGTAACCCCAGGACTCGGGTGACTGAAGCAGAAGGATCAGGAGTTCAAGGTCATCCTCAGCAACAGAGAAACTTCAAGGCCAGCTTGGACATGGGACCCTGTCCCAGTCGCCCCCATTTCTTCTCACATTCTTCATGTAGTTTACGTGTCTTATTTCTGCTTCCTCCCCAGATGTATATCATGTTAAACATTCGCATTGTTCTAGTTGGACTGGAAATCTGGACCGATAAGAACCCAATCAATATAATCGGAGGCGCTGGCGATGTGCTGGGCAACTTCGTGCAGTGGCGGGAGAAGTTCCTTATAACGCGGCGCAGACATGACAGCGCGCAGCTGGTTTTGTAAGTGGCTCTAAAAATCGCTCTGAATGAAGTGATCGGAAAAATGACTTCTGCTGGTTTTGTTGCCGTAGTATCACATTCTCTTGCCGTTCCTTTGTGTTCGGCTCATCCTTGTCTCTGTCCCATACCTTTCTTGTTTCCTCACTTTGTTACGGCATATTTCACAGTCACTATTATCTTCTGTGAAAAAGTATATGGAAAGAAAAAAGTTTGATTTCTTGCTGAAAGCATTTTCACATAATCAGGATAGAGCTTAAAGATCATCTCAGTTTGGGTTCTGATTATTCTAACTCATACTTGCTGAGTTTTTTCTTTTTTTTCTTCTAGTGTTTTGTAATTGTCTTTGTTTGGCTAGGTATAAAACTCTGGGCATGGAGGTTGTTCCCCTTTACAGATTTGAAGGCAATCCCTTGTGAATGTATTTATTATGTTGTCTCCTCACTAACATTTGTTGAATGAATAAATATAAAACATTTTTAGAAATATTTCTAACCCAGAAGATAGCTACCACCAAGGAAAAACCCCGAACTTGGCGTAGTATGTAAAGGCATCATCATTTGGATGAAAAAAAAATATAGAAGATTATGTTTGTATTACTAATCTCATACTCTCAAAATAAAATGTTCTTTATCTTTGTCATTTTCTCCCAGTTTCTGTAGGTTTTGTCAGTGTGGTTAAGATTACTATAGAAATAGGACTAATCTTTCTTTTTCCTCCCAAGTACATTTTATAACTTTACCTTTTCATTTAGGAAGAAAGGCTTTGGTGGGACTGCAGGAATGGCGTTTGTAGGAACAGTGTGTTCCAGGAGCCACGCAGGTGGGATCAATGTGGTACGTTGTTCTTTCAGTGTGATTTTGGATGTAGGCATTAGAGACAGTTTCCAGCGCTTGCTGACTCTCTGCTTCTCCCCCAGATCCTTACAACAGTATTTGGTAGGAGTAGCATGTGTGCTCTTTCCCTAGAGACTAGGCCAAGTTTTTAATAGCTATCATGTGTTATTATCTATTCTAGTTTGCTTTTATGTTGCTGTGATAAACACCATGGCTAAAAGCAACTTTGAGGAGGAAAGGGTTTATCTGACTTATACTTCAGGTCACAGTCCATTGTTTAGGGAACGCAGGCCAAGAACTCAGAGCGGGAGCTGGAAGCAGAGACTGCACCGGAATGATGCGTACTGGCTCGCTCTCTGGCTCATGCTCAGAGAATGTTCTTATACAGCCCAGGACCTCCTGCCCAGGGGATGGGCCTGCCCACTGTGGGTGGGCCCTCCTAGATCCATTGACAAACAAGGAAATGTCTCATAGACATGTCCGATCCAGGCAGTTCTTCAGTTGAAAAGTCCCTCTTCCCAGGTGTGTCAAAATGATAACAAAATTTACCAGAATGTTATCTTTTTATGAGTGAGGAAACAGGCTCCATTTCATAGAAATCAGCCTGTTTTCTCATAACTTCAGGGAATGATCCACCCATGCTTGATAATCAGCACGTGAGTCACTCCAGTTCTTATCAGAGTGAGTGCATAAAGGCTGGTATGGACGCCTGGGTTGACATCAAGTCAGCACTATAGGAAATACATTGCCTTTCGACAAAAACAATAATCTGACAAAGAAAACATTTCCTGATTGCACCTTCCTATGTTTGCACAGTTCGGGCAAATCACAGTGGAGACGTTTGCATCCATTGTTGCTCATGAGTTGGGTCATAACCTTGGAATGAATCACGATGATGGGAGAGAGTGTTTCTGTGGAGCAAAGAGCTGTATCATGAATTCAGGGGCATCGTGAGTAACTGAGCTTTTCTTTCTTAGTATGATTGTGTAGATCAGGGTTTTCCCCCTAATTTTTATTGTCTGTGTCTGTGTGTCTGTGTAAGAATATATTACACGTGTGCAGGTACCTCAGGAGGCCAGAAGAGGGCATCAGATCCCCTGGAGCTGAGTTAGAGGCAGTTGTGAGCTGCGTGATGTGGTTGTCCATGAAGCTGAGAGGACAGGGATTCAGGGAACTGAGCAGTGAGTGAGGCGCTGAGATGAGAGATTCAAGGGGAAGGACATTCAGAGGCGAGGAAGAAGTGCCAGGATTCAGAGGCTGAGGAGTGGACCCACACTCTAGTCACTCACGTGTCACATACTTGTTGAGCGTTGGTGTGCCAGGCTTTTCGTCAGGTTTTTGAAGTGCCTCGGGAAGTTGGATAAAGGCAAACTTTCTGTGTAAGAAGCTAGTTAACAACATAGGGTTTTTGAAAGTGCTGTGTGACTTCTTGGGAGATGTGATCAAACATGTTCCTCTCAAGTAGGGCACCAAAGACAGACCAAAGAAATGGTTTCTCTGAGCCTGGATTACTGACCCAGTGAGTTTTTTGGGATTACTTACTGGAGCGTGGGTGACTCACAGGCAGGTACATTACCAAAATGTCTGCCCCAGCACGGCGACAGCTCACGAAAGCTGCACCCCTGAAATGCTCTGCACACCTTGCAAGTGCTCAGCTGTGGGGTCCCCTCTCCTCACCACTGTTACTGCTCATACAGACTTGGAGGGGGGGAGCTTGTGACTCTGGGAACTTTGCTGAGCATCCTCAGCCTTCTAAGTTTCATTTATTTCTTTAGTGTTAGGAGGATCCCTTATCCCTCCAGGAGGGAGTATTTCATTCAGAGGAAATGGCTTTACACCAGAAGGCAGTTAGTATCACCATAACAGGTCAGGAGAGAGTGGAGACTTGAGAGGGCTGAGGTTGTATGGTGATGAAGCAGAGGAGCCCCCTACTTTCATCACGTTTGGTAAAAGTAAATTAACAGCAAAACCCTTAAGTGAGCTTTGTTGTGGGATAAGCCTTTTGTACACCGTGAAGATGTGTCTCTGCCTAAGATGCCCTCTGATTGGTTTAATAAAGAGCTGAGTGGCCAATAGCTAGGCAGGAGAGATTAGGCAGGACTTCCGGGGAGAGAGGAATTCAGGAAGAATCTGAGGTTCGTGGAATTAAGCCAGCCAGATACAGAGGGAGTCGGACTTACAGAATGGAGGAATAGTAAAGAGGCATGTGGCAGAATGTAGATGAATAGAAATGGGTTAACTTAAGTTAGAAGAGCTAGCTGGGAACAAGCCCAAGCTAAGGCCAAGCTGTCATAACTAATACTAAGTCTGTCGTTATTTGGGGGCTGGCGATTCAAAGAAAGTCCAACAAGAAAGTCTTGCTACACGAGCTGGTAAATACAAATAATTCTTCTGCTAGAGACTGAGAGTATAACTGAAATATCCTGAAGATAATGGTATTATGAATATTGTAATTAAAACTGACTGGATATTGAATGTTAAACATGAATAAAAGTATAATCTCAAATATAAGATGTCTAAATTCTGCCCCAGAGAAGACCCCCAAATAACTGGAATGTTGGCGTCTTAGGGATGCAGTTGATGGGCAGGGAGCCTTCGCTGTAGAACAGGCTGATCTTAGAGCGGTAAGATCACTGTTGAAGAACAAGCTGTATGAGGTGACTTCATGGAGAGGGACCCAGGAGTGGCAGTCAGCTTTGGCCTCACACTGACTTCTCTTTGCCATCTTCTTGGCCACAAGCAGTTGAAGGTAGTTGGTATAGGTCAGCTCTAGGCATGCCCAGTAGAGAAGGCTGTGGTTAGATTTGGGAGAGGGAAACCGAATACCCAGCCCAGTGGACATCCATTTCAGTACTGTTACAAGTTCAGCATGCCCAATCTGGGAGTCGAGAACGAGCTGAATGTTACACCCTCTTAAAGTGCTGAGGATCAAACCCAGGACCCAGCACCCGCTAGGCCAAGGTTCTGTTACCGCTGCACTCCCAGCCCCTGTCTCCTCGGTACAGAGACGCTTGGCTTGTGTAGCTCAGGCTGGTCTTAGACTGGCCATTCCCCTGCTTGTGCCTCCGTTGTGCTGGGGCTGTAAATGTGTGCTGTAGGCACGACCAAAACTTTCTGCTTTTTAAGCACCCACTCCCAACACAGTCCCCTCCCGGCTTCATGTCATCTTCTCATTAAAAAAAAAAAAAAAGACATGTGCATGGATGCAGAGCCATCCAGTGGGTCATGGGCTCATGGGCAACCGACCAGTTGCCACACCTCAAAAGAAAATGACTGCCCCCACCCCCAGCAGCCATCAGCTGCCAGTAGCTCCTGAGCTAGGGGTGTGAGGGTCTTGAGACCCCTGTCCCTTTCATGCTGGAATTTCGACTGTTTTTTTTGCTTGCGCATGTAACCACAGCTGTTAGGAGTTTGTGAGAGCAATGGCCGATGCCGTATCTAGAAGACAGTGTTGCACGGTACTCCTCCTCATCCTCTGCCTCTTACTTTGTCTCCTTCCTGCTTTCCTGCCGTGTCTTTTGAGTCTGGGGTGAGAGTAGGCTTGGTAGAGCTGCCACACTTAGGGCAAGTTAAACACATGAATCTAACTTCAGAGTTGGGATCCACGTATGAGAGAGAGAAAGTGATGTTTATCTTTCCGAGCCTGGGTTACCTCACTTAACATATTTTCTAGTGCCATCAGGTTTTCTGTAAATTTTATGATTTTCTTTACAGCTGAATGTCATTGTTTCTACGTACTGTATTTTTGTGATCTGTTCAGAACATTTAGGCGGACTCCATTTCCTTGCTATTGTGAGTAGAGCAGCAGTAAACACTGATGGACAAATGTCTCTGTAGGAGGGTGTGGAGTCCTTTGTATATTTGCCCAGGAGTGGTACAGCTGGATCGTATAGTACTTCTGTTCACTTGTTCGAAACCACCCCCCCTCCCTCCACCAAACTGGTCTCCGTAGTGCCTACACCGGTTTACTCTCGTAGCAGCAGTCTGTAATTGGCTAGGTTTATAGCACCAGGCATCCTTTCATTCTGGTTGAGCAGGCCTGAAATCCAGTTAGTTGGCTGTTGGTTACCACCAAAGTACAATGGCAGCATTGTACCTTCAGGGATATCCTGTGGCCATTAGTCATCGCTGTGGCTCAAACACATCACAGCTGGGTGGGACTGCTGACTGAATGTGAAACCCGAAACACTGAACTGCTAGAAGAAAACACAGGCAGCATCCTGTAAGATATGGGAGTGGGAAACACTCTGACCAGGTCGCCCAGGAATTAGGGACAAGAGTTGACGAGTGGAGCTTCAAAAGACTAAAAAGATCTGTGTGGCTAAGGAAGCAGTCAGTTGAGTGAAGAGGAAGCTGTAGAGTGGGAGAGAATCTTCGCCAGCCATATATTTGACAGAGGATTAATCCTCAAAATATATAAAACCTCAAAAAACAGAGTCAAGAAAACAAATGACCGAGTTAAGAAAAGTGATGTAGATCTGAACAGTTTTCAAAAGAAGAAATAAAAATGGCTAAGAAAAAAGTGTTCAACATCCTTAGCAATTAGGGACATGAAAATGAATACAGAAACAGTTTAACTTCAAGAATTCTCATCTGTCAGTTATTGACCTTATTTTCTGAATGATCAGGGTCCCATTCAGAAAGTTCTTAGCTGTGACTGTAGCTTAAACTGTGTTCCCTGCTTTTTCCTCTAGCAGCTTCAGGGTTTCAGGTCTTGGGCTGAGATCGTCCATCCGCTTGGAGTTGAGGTTTGTGCAGGGTGAATGATGAGGATTCAGTTTCGTTCCGCTACCTGTAGGAACTCGGTTTTCCCAGCACCATGCATTGAAGGTGCTCTTTCCTCCAGTGTGTAGTTTCAGCAGCACTGTCCCAAGTCAGATGGCCACATTGTGTGCGTGGGGCAGAGGACCTTGTGTCTGGGCCTCTGTTCCGTGGCATTCATCTCCATTCTGCTTTTGCGTCAGAGCCATGCCAGTCTCACTACTGTGGCTCTGCAGCGTAACCTGAAGTCAAGTATGTTGATGCCTCCAGAAGTATTCTTTTCGCTAAGGATTGCTTTGACTATCTGGTGTTTTTTTTTTTTTTTTGTGCTCTCGTATGATTTTTTAAGACTGCCTTTTCTGTTTATGGGTATAGCTTGGCGTAGGCTTTTGAAACCTCAAAGCCCACTCCCAGTGACACACCTCCTCCAGCAAGGCCACACCCCCTAATCCTTCCCAAACAGTTTCACTCCTTGAGCCTTTTCTTTTTTAACTACTGCAGAAGGTTAAATATAGGTAAGTAAAAGGAAGAGAGGAGGAGAAAGAGGGAGAGGAAGTATGTGATCAGTGCGTGAGAAGAATACTAGAGTGCCCAGGAGTCGACTGGGTGGATGAACATACAGACAAACCCAGCCAACTAATGGCTTTGTGGGATATGTATGTAAGAGCCAGAATGAAAACCTAAGAAATAAACAAACAAAAAATAACCAATTAGGAAAAGTACAGTTGCAAGTGTTACAGCCCTAGAGGGAAAGGTATCCTGAGTTGTCAGGAAGTCGGGCTGTACCTACAGCTGTGAAGGGAGGTAGCTGTGAGGAGAAAGGTTTCCTCTTTTGTTTTAAAGTCAGGCCATATCTGAAGCTAGGGTGCAGTGGGGGATGGTCTCCCCGCAGGCTGTACTGTGCAGTTGAACTGTGCTCTCTCCCCCCCTCCCCCACAAGGGAGCTTCCCAGCAGAAAGATCCATTTCTTTGTCTGCTCTGCCCTCTAAGGGAACGTCCCAGCAGAGGTAACTGTTTCTTTTCAGCTCCAGCCCAAGATTTTACTTCTGCTTCACTCTGCTAAAAGGGAAACCGCTGCAGAAATGTAGCAATCTGCTCCAGCTCCTGCAAAAACTTGCTACCTCTGCCCCACCCCCCACCCCCCAGGGATCTTCCCAGCAGAAGTGTCCATTTCTTCTGCTCCTCGGCTCTGCTCCCAAGCGAGATCTTTGCCTGTAAAACCTGCGAAAGATCTTCACCCAAGACTCTTGTTAAAAAAGAGACTTATTTGGGAAGGAGGAATCCAGGAGAGTGGCTGCCTCTGCCAGGGTGGAGAAGGACAGCTGATAACTGATCAGCTAGAGGGCCATATATAGGGCTGCTTCTTCTTCTTCTTCTTCTTCTTCTTCTTCTTCTTCTTTTTTCTCGAGACAGGGTTTCTCTGTGTAGTTTTGATGCCTGTCCTGGATCTCACTCTGTAGAACAGGCTGATCTCGAACTCACAGAGATCTGCTTGGCTCTGCCTCCCGAGTGCTGGGATAAAAGGCATATGCCACCACTGCCCAGCAAACAATCTATTCTTTTTTTGGGGGGGCCGGGGGTTCGAGACAAGATTTCTCAGTGTAGTTTTGGTGCCTGTCCTGGATCTCACTCTGTAGACCAGGCTGGCCTTGAACTCACAGAGATCTGCCTGGCTCTGCCTCCCGAGTACTAGGATTAAAGGTGTGTGCCACCACCGCCCCCATATAGGGCTTCTTAGGGGTGGAGTTTTTCCAGGGAGAAGATTTTCTGCTCAGGGATTGGTCGGTTTTCCTGCTCAGGGATTGGTTGATTTAGTTGGTTATGGGTAGAGTTGGCTCTGGTTTCAGGGCCAGGGTGGGTTTCTTTGGCTGGCCCTTTTACCCTACAATGATAAATGTTCATCAGATTTAAAAATATCCCATCCATCAGGCCTGTAGGGTCAGATTTGGACCAGTTGCCCTTGGAGTGAATTCCTGAAGCATTTGTGCTGGGCTGAGTGGTGTGATTCCCAGTTCCTTCCTTGGTACACTGTCAGGCTTGACTCGGTGCTGTGGAAGGAGGGTGTGAGAGGCGTGAATTCCCATGGCGCCTGCCTGATTCCCCACAGAGACGCCTGCCACAGTAAGCAGGAAAAGTGTTTCACTGATGAGCCCTCTAACCCAGCATCTTAAGATTTTAATGATGTGTGGTAATCACTCCTAAGTTCTGCTGTTGTTTCCAGAAGGTGTGACGTATATTTCCTGTACTCGCTCTTCTCAAAAAATGGCTGAGGTGAGGTGTGGGGTGTACATCTCAAAGGCTGGTACTTAAGAGACTGAGGTAGGAGTGGCCAGTTTGAAGCCAGCTGGAGCGACATAGTAAGACCTGTTTCAAAAAAAGAAATGAAAGGAGAGAGGTGGTTTTGTCTACTCTGGGTCGTCGACCTCCCCCCCCCCCCCCCCTTAATCGGGGCTTTTCCTCCGCATGCACGTTTAGTCTCCTCCCTGGGTCCTTCAGACACAGACCATTGAGACTGGGATGGTTAATGGTTACTTCTGGGTTACTCACAGAAACAGAGTAGCGATGTAAGTAATGAGTTATGACATGATATTTCTGGTCATATCCTGGCATTTCATCTTCATTTCCAATTTCATTTTGAATTTTTTAGAACTCATTTAGTGAAAAGTGGAGGAGATGTTTTAAGTCATAATTCTTGTATCATCTAGAGTAACAGGCAGAGGATAGGGGACCATCCTCTCTGCTGTGTGCCATCCTGTGGTGATGGGCAGAGGGTTATTGTAGCCGGAAGTTTCTCCAATCCCACCCAGCCCCATGGTCCCATAGCTGCTTATAAAATAATCACTCAGAGGCTTATATTAATTACAAACTGTATGGCCAATGGCTTAAGTTTCTTGCTAGCTAGCTCTGTCATCTTAAATGAACCCATTTCTATTATCTATGTTTTGCCACATGGCTGTGGCATTACCGGTCTGCTGGATGTTGCTCCTTGGGTGGCAGGCTGGTGTCTCTCCTGCCTCTGCCTTTCTTCTTCCTGTCTCTTTCTTGGATTTCCTGCCTGGCTGTAACCTGACTCCCCATAGGCCAGAGCAGCCTTTTTATTAACCAATCATAGCAACACATATTCACAGCTTACAGAAAGACCATCCCACAGCAGATTATCTTTTCTGTTGCCTCACAGTCTTTTTATGGCATTTGCTGAGGCCAGTGTTAGGTCATGTTTCTAAAATCCCAGCTCCTGTCTGCTATAAATAGCCTCACATGCTTATGATTTTGTTAAAATTTTCAGTACTATAGTAACCTCATTGTGGTTGAAACTGAATTTTTTTTTTTTTTGGTACCTTGCTCTAGGCTCACATTTTCAAACATAGTTTATGAGAAAATGGGGCTCAGTTGCTGAATACGAGGCTCTTCAAATAGCCTTTGTCAAAGGGGGAGGCTCTGTGTAGGTTGTAATTAGGGACCGGCGTGAAGGATAAACATCTGCTGGCACATCTGCTGTGGGTGTGGATGAGGACTTTCTTACAGACAACATTATCACATGATAATGTGTGTGGAAGGCACAATCAGTGAGAGGAAGTAAACTATTGCAAACCTGTTCGACTTGATGTCCAGCGATTCACACAGGCTTATCCCCATAGCCTCTGATCTGCCCACAGACTCCCACGTCCGCCGCTGCTAACCTTCCTGTCGTCCAGCCTCGACTTCTCGCGTTCTTGCATGCCGTTCCTTGAAATAATCGACCTCTCTTCCTGACTCCAAGGATGTCATTCTGATTCATCATCGTCTGTGGCGGGGGTTCAGGGAGGGCCCTCTTCCAGTCGGCGGTGATCCTCCAGCAGGAGTCAAAGTGCGTCTTTTTTGATCGGTCTCAAGCCCACTCACACTGACCACATTTCACTTACAGCAGGTAGCCATGTTTGCCTGGGGTCTTCTCCTGCCTTTGCTCAGTCTCCCTTGCTCCTTCTCTTATTTACTGCTTCCCTCTCAGGGCCACTCACCTCCTCAGCATTGCTGGAACACGCTACAGCCTCTGCCTTAGGGTTTTTGTTCAGGTTTCTTTCCCTCTGTGATATTCGTTTCCCAGATTTCCAATTTTGACTGAAGTCTCATGAGGTAGGAAGTGCTTGGACTGGCTGTCCTTTTGAAGCTGTAAGCACTCCAGCCTACC
Organism: Peromyscus eremicus; assembly: GCF_949786415.1. Taxonomy (NCBI): domain Eukaryota; kingdom Metazoa; phylum Chordata; class Mammalia; order Rodentia; family Cricetidae; genus Peromyscus; species Peromyscus eremicus. Next base: position 17,323,859 of record NC_081433.1, on the reverse strand, counting down.
CACAATTCATTGCCTCCCTTTTCCCATAGTATGACTACCACCTTTTATCATTCCAAGTAAATTACCCACTAAGGTTTGCAGTCTGCACACTCACTAGAGTGTGGCCTTCACAGAAAAGGTTTTGGCCCTGCTCACAGTTGAGTTTCTGCCCTGTTCATGATTTTATTCCTTGAACTGAGAAGAGTACCTCATCCAGGCAGATGTCCAACACCTCTTTGTTGGATGCACAGATGTTTGGTATGACACCAAAGGGTCCCCATAATAGCCTCAAGAGTAGTGAGAAGAAAAATGAAAAATGGGTTGCTGTTATCACAGACCTCGTGGGAGAATTTTCCTTCCCACAGTCAGTTTTGATTTTAAATCATTCTTTTATTATAAACAATTGTTTGTAGTTTTTCTCCTTTCTTTTTATCTGCCATTCTGCTAAAGCCTTTCAGTGTCTTACATCCAGACTATGTCTAATAGTGAACGGCGTTGGAACGTTCTAGGCACAGGAGCAGGCTCATTGTTTCCTTGCTAGCAAACAAAAGTGCTGACAGGCAATTTGGGGCAAAGGATCTGTGGATTAGAGTTCTTTGTATTTCCAGAAGCCCCAGGGCTGCTTCTGCAGACCCTACTCCTGCTGCTGCTTGTGCAGATGGCCAAGGGTTAATTATATATGTGAGTATATACATGCTTATCATGCATACACTATGTATTATCAGTTATAGATATGTGTGCATAGTGTACAGATGATACATGGTATGTGTACATGTTGTATACATTATATGGTATATATGTGTATATTATAAATAACACATGTATGTTACATATATTATATATCTCACTGCATATACACATGCATATTATATGCCTTATTATGCTGTAGACATATATATTGCTTTTACTGTTTATATTTAAGATCTGTAACATGGCTGGGTGAGGTTGGCATATGGCTTTAATTCTATCACTCAGGAGGCAGAGGCAGGTGGATCTCTGTGAGTTTGAGGCCAACCACACAGTAAGACTCTGTATTTAAAGAAAAAAAAAAAACAAGTAAAATCTATATTTTTTGTTTTTGAGATAGTCTTACTCGGCAGCCCAGGCTAGCCTCAAATTCTCTGTCTTCTTGATCAATTTCCTGGGTGCTGGGATGGCACACACTATACACAGGTGGTGAAATGGTTACTCTTGTCAGACAGATTAACATATCCATTGCCCTGCATGGTTACCTTTTGTTGCAGAGGAACCTAAAGGTACCACTGTAGCAAATTCCCACAATTATGTAGTAGTAATGCCTGTGCTCACATTGTACCTGGTTCTGCACTTTCCAGTCCTGCATATTGATGACATGTGTCCTTTCACCCCCATCTCCCCATTTGCTCCCATCTAGCTGTTTTATTTTTTACTGTTTCTTCATTTTTTTCCTTTTCTTTCTTTCTTTCTTTTTTTTTTTTTTTTTTTGGTTTTTCGAGACAGGGTTTCTCTGTGTAGCTTTGCGCCTTTCCTGGAACTCACTTGGTAGCCCAGGCTGGCCTCAAACTCACAGAGATCCGCCTGCCTCTGCCACCACCGCCCGGCTCTTTTTTTTTTTTTTTGTTTCACATATGATTGAGATCATGTGATACTTTTCTTTTTTGTGTCTGGCTTATTTTGCTTAGCACAGAATCCTCTAGGTTCATTCATATTGTGACCAATAGTATGGGTCTTCTTTTCTGAGTCTGAGTAATGTTATATATGCACATACATGTGTATACATGCACAAACACACATAACAGTATACGTGCACACATGTGTAATGGGATATATGCATACTACTGTAGTGTATTTATCTGTTTGTTCACTGGTGAACACTTAGGTTGTTTCCAGGTCTTGGCTTCAGTGACTAATGCTGAACAAGAGAACACAGGTGTCTGTATGATGGAGAGCTCATTTCTCCTGGGTTTGTAGCACAGGACAGATTTCTAGGCCATTTGGCATCTCTTGTTAATTTCCTTCGGAATAGCCTGCTGGTTTCTGCTGGTTTTGCTTTTTTTCACAGCCTTGCCTGAACTGCTCTTTTTGGCCTTTATAACAGCCACCCTAACAGGCATAAGGGATGCTTTGTGGTTTTGGTTTGCATTTCCTTGGTGATTAGTGATGCTGAACACCTCTTCATGTAGCTTTTGGGCATTTATTGTCTTCATCTGAAAATGTGTATTCAAGACCATTTTCTTATTTTTAAGTGGAGATGTTTTTCTACTATTGAGTTTTCCTTATACATTTAAGTATTAACCCTTTTTCAGATACCTGACTTGCAAATACTTTCTGTGAAGGAGGTTTTCTACATATCAAAGAATAAAATTAGATTTTTACCTTTTGTATGAATGATGTTAAAATAGATAAAAGACCTAAGTATATAAGACATATAGCCATAGAAGAAAACACCAGAGGAACATTCCTTGATAGTGGACTTAGCAATGGTATAACCAAAGTGTAGGTTACCAGATAGAGAGATTGGTAGGTAGGTAGATAGACAACTATCTCAGGTAAAATTTTAACAAAATAAGGGTTTGTCGATGATTTCTGGCATATAGGTATATTTCCTATTAATTTCCAAAAGTAAAAACAATCAGCAGGACTCCTGGTAACATGTAGTTGTTATTGGCTGTGTGGATTAAATAACTAAAGATTCCTCAGATGTTCTCAGATGTTGCATTTTTCTCAGATGTTCCTCATGTGTCCCTCACACAGTCTCACACAGGGCAACAGAATGTGGTTGGTTTGAATGCATTAATAGTAAATTGAAAGTCTCCAGTATTGGGTCAGTGTCATAGTAAGAAAAGAAGTCAGAACACTTCTCCTTGATGTCATTTTACCCAGAGTGAGCCCAGATTTGAATTCTCTACTTTGCTGTGTCTTCTGTCGTCCCTGTCTGTCTGTCTGTCTGTCTGTCATGTGAATCTAAATCTGTGTCTGCCTGAATGCTGTCTTGTGAATCTGTCCCTGACCCTGTGTGTCTGTCTGAGTGAGTGTGTCCTTAAAAAAGGGCTTTGCTCTATTTACTGAATAGCATAGAAAGCATCTCATGAAGAAGGAATACACATATATAGAAATTTGTAACAGTTTTACAGGGGATTAAGTTGCTCATGACGACTGCCCAACTGACCCAGATAACAAATAGTATTATAAACATCACTGTTTACCAAGCAGTATCTGTATGTTCCATTCAGTGTTTATGGTGGATATTCACTTGTTAGATTGCTTTCAGCCTACTTGCTGTTTCCAGCCAGTGATTGTCATAACACACATGCGATACTCTGGGTTAGGCACATGGAAGTGTACATAATTCAAGATTATAGGTTGTAAAAGTTGATTCCATGGAAAATCCAAGGCAAGCAGAGTTAGTTGTTACATTGTTCTCTTATAGGCAGGTTAAACAGGCAGGCTGAGGAGACAGAAAGGGACAGAGACACACACACACACACACACACACACACAGTAGGACAGCAGTCTTAGGTGACTCAAGGTGTTATTGACTCTGTGAGGTCCAACAAAAGCTTCAGTTTCTTATAATGTAAGAGCTATTTTTAATCACCTGTAGGGCCACAATTAGGTAAGCCGGTAACCAAGAAAAGCGGGGTTGGGGGGTGGGGGTGGGGGTGGGGCGTGGGAGCAGATCTAGCATATCAAAGTTGAATTTGTGTAATTCTCGTGTGCATAGCCTATCTGACCTTCAGAGTAGTAGTCATTATTAGCAGGAGTTACAGTCTGAAAGACATTTACAGCTCAAACTGAAGATTTGTCATTAGAGCAGCTGGCTCTGTGCGGTGCAAGCTACCTCTAGGTGATTACTTTTTTGTCCCTGTGATGAAACACCATGACCAAGGCAACTGACATAAGAAAGAGTTTATCTGAGGCTCACAGTTTCAGAGGGCTAGGGTCCATCGCTATCATGTGAGCGAGCACATCAGCATAGGCAAGCGGGCAGGTAGACATGGCGCTGGAGCAGTTAGCCGAGAGCTTACATCCTGATCTACAACGATGAGTCAGAGAGAGAGACAGAGACAGACAGACACAGACACACAGAGAGAAACCCAGATAGAGACAGAAAGGGACAGAGAGGGACACATACAGAAAGAGACACAGAAAGAGACAGACAGACAGACAGACACACAGAGAGAAACCCAGATAGAGACAGAAAGGGACAGAGAGGGACACATACAGAAAGAGACACAGAAAGAGACAGACAGACAGACACACACACACACACACACACACACACACACAGAGACAGAGAGAAAGACAGAGACAGAAAGGGACAGAGAGAGAAACACACACAGAAAGTGACAGACACAGAGAGAGACTGAGACAAATATCCAAACCTGAGGCTATGGGGGACGGCATTCCCATTCAGAAGACTACAGGGACAGTGAAGGGTCTGGCCTGGAACTGCCCATTTGTGTTTTTTTTTCTCATGGCTCCCAGAATGTGAGTTAGGGGAGGGGAAGGTAAGCGAGTCATACCTCAGGTAACAGGATTGGGAAGCACACGGGTAGCTTCCAGGATTTGAAATGTAGCATTTTTGAAAAATAAAGTTCAATTCTGAATGAGACTAGGTAAACTTTTAAGGTCTCTGTAGATTGAAATAATTCGGATTTTTGTTTCAATGTGTTAACAAGTGATATACTTGGAAGATGTTTTCATGGAGGCCAGCGTAGTGTAACTTTAGTGGTGAACTATAACTGAAGTGATTCCTTTAATTATTAGGGATAGATGGTCTCCTGTTTGTCTGCCTCTGTTCAGTCTCTGCTTTTTACAGTATTTACTTCTTACTGCTTAAAGATATGACCAAGACCTTTGAAGATAAGCAATGGCAGTGATGTAAAAACCTTTTTCTTAATGTGTATTGTAGAGGTTCCAGAAACTTCAGCAGCTGCAGTGCGGAGGACTTTGAGAAGTTAACTTTGAATAAGGGAGGGAGCTGCCTTCTCAACGTTCCGAAGCCTGATGAAGCCTACAGCGCGCCCTTCTGTGGTAATAAGCTGGTGGACCCCGGGGAAGAGTGTGACTGTGGCACACCAAAGGTCAGTTGAGTCTTCCGGCTTTGCTGTGTGAGATTACCGTGAGGTTTGCTGGGCACCTCGGGCAGAGGAGTGACTGTGGGCTGTAGTGGTAACCACTGTTGTGTAGTGTGGCTGTGTCTCTGGGACTGGTCAGCTCCTAGGGATCTGCCCCACGATGCCGTGACCTCAGGCAAGCACCGTGGTACCGTTCTTTTGAAATGGTACCTATCTGCCTAGTATTTTTATTGTAACTATTGGATGATTTGTTACGGGCATTATCTGTAACTGGTTAGTTCTTGAAGTGTTCACCATTTTGGTCATGCCATTCAAGCAGTATTTGTTCAGCCGGACTCAGTTACTAAGTGAATTTCAGCTGTTTCATCCTCCAGCATCCTCAGCATCAAAATCCTTCCCCCTCCGAGCACCAGTATCCTTTGGTTAATGGTCCTTTATGGTGGACCTGACTCCAGGGCCCTTAGCTCTGTCCACCATTATTGTCACTGCACGCTGGCCACAGTCCCCTTCCCCTTGGACTTGCCCTTGGGCTGCCATTGGACCCAGAACATACTTGTTCAGATGTAAAGCCTACTGTGTTATTCACAGCTGATTTCCTTGCCCAACCAATCTTGGTCTGGAAAGCCTTCCCGTATCCTAAGAGAGAACTGTTTTCTAGTCTATGGGATTGAGGCATTCCATGACTTCTGTTCAGCCCTTTGGATTCTCCTGACCAACGACTCGAGAGGAGATTTCTCATGCCTGGAACTGGGGCTCTCTTAGGTCGTTTACGGCTCTTGGGGGGACATTATCACCCGAGAGTTGTCACTTCATTTAAGCTATAAATCTAAGCTGGGTGGCAGCGGTGGCGCACACCTTTAATCCCAGCACTCGGGAGGCAGAGGCAGGCGGATCTCTGTGAGTTCGAGGCCAACCTGGTCTACAGAGTGAGTTCCAGGCCAGACACCAAACTATACAGAAAAACCTTGTCTCAAAAAAAAAAAAAAACAAAAAAAAAAAACAAACCTATAAATCTATATATGCACACACACAAATATTATGTATATATAGCTTTTAGATAAACCTATAGCAATCTATTCCCTGTGCCTTTTCCCAACAGCCTTGGTGTTCTGTAGCCCCGCCTCCCTCCCTCTCCTTCTGTATTGCCCTCCTCCGTGCTCCCCAGTTAACCCACCCCGTTTCCTTAGCTTTTGCTGGGCACCCCCTGGTGTCTACGTCTGTTGAGCAGGCTCCTATGTACTATTTGCCCTCTGTGTATCTTGTGGTGTATGTTCAACTCTTTACCTTCATTTGAAAAGTTGTCTTATTTGCTATGGAGTTCTGTTTTATTTATCTTGGACATCTGTCTTTTATTAGATACTTGATTTGTAAACGTCCTATTTATTTATTTATTGGCTGGGTGTGAGCTTTACTACCGAACATGATTTGGTAGCATACAGGTGGGTACTGTAGAAGCTTCAGGAATGCAGGACTTGCCACTTGTCCAGGCTCTGGACTGTGATTGGGGATATATTTGACCCCACAGCCATCAGGAATGAGAGACCGTGCCTTCAAACTCATCTGCCTTAAACGCGGTGAAGCTCTATTTCTTTGAGATGTGAGTCTTCTGGCAGCCAGGGAACTTAACTTGGCTCTACAAAGAGCCTCAGTCACATGTTCCTTATTCTGCAGCTTGGTGCGGATGGATGTGATGACCTGGCCACTGTGAACCCTGGCCGCTGTGCCCTGGGGCTTCCCAAAGGCACCATGCCCACCTCTCTGGAGCCTAGATTGGGGACAACACTGAGATCAGAGACTTGAATGGCTGCTAGAAAATTGTCTCCAAGGTCCCTGGGGGCAGCCCATATAGGCTACAGGCTGCATACACTACCCAGGACGCTGCTCTTAGCTACCATTGCACACCGGGCCCCCATGGGGAAAGAGACCCGGTCAGCTTAATTAGCTGCAAATGTAAATGCCCTCTTAACAGTTTGCCTTTGATAAAGTGCGGTGTCTTAGAGCACAGAGCCTTGATTGTGATGAAGGCCACTGTCACTTTGTGCTTTTATGGCCGATGCTCTGGGTGCTCCCCCCTTGGTACAGATTTTCTCCTAGGAGTTTTATAGTTTTGGGCTTTATAGTTAGGTCCATGATCTATCTTGCCTTATTTTCTTCTCTATTTTATTTATTTGTGTGTTTGAAAGTGTAGATTGTAGCTCATTTGTTTTAATTTTTGTTATGTGATAAAAATGATAATGACCCTGATTTAATCAGTGTACGTTGATTATATGAATTTACACTGTCTCATAGATATGTAAAATTACTCTATGTTAGTTAAAAGGGAAAGCTTATTTTAGGACTTTATTATGAAATAATTGTTGGCAGATAAGAGGTTGCGAACAGTATATAGAGCTCCATGTACTCCTCTGCCAGTCTCCCCCGTGGTGACAGCTTACAAGGGTATAGCACATTTATAGGGGGTTAAGATTTCTATATTCACACAGGTGTCTGTGGATGGGAGGTTGGAGGTGAAATGTAACTGTGGTGGCCCAAAGCATGGTGACAGAAGCTGAGAAAAAATGCTTCTCTGTATGGTGTGTGTGCTCAGTACAGTGCACTGAGTCCAATCCTCACCTCCTACCCCACAAGAAAAGGAATAAAGGAATAGTGTGCCTACCTAGAGAAAAGAGCCATCCCATGAGCAGTGGGACCCAGAGCAGGAAGAGAAAGGCATCCCTGGATATTTACTTCTCTGTGGTCTTCAAAATTCACGTCAAAGCATAACCTCCAGAGAAGCCGCGTTTGGCGATGGGGTCTCTGAGGAAATAATTAAGACGAACACTGGAGGGTGGAGCCCTGATTCACTAGGGTCAGTGTCTTTAGCAGAAGCAGGAGCCGTTTCCCTGGCTTTCTGTCCAGTGCGAGCACTGAAGATGGGCCACGTTGTGTGTGCCAGCCAGCAAGAGAGGGTCCTCTGAAACTCTGTGAGAGCCTTCTCCTTGCTTTTCAGAATTGTGAGAAAATAAATTTCCATTCTTTAAGTCCCTCCGTGTTTGGTATTTTCTTCTGGAATTACCAGCTGTCTTGAAATATGTTGACAATTGAATACTTGCAGCTAAAGAGGCTGATGTGCCTTGAAGCACACAGCTGGGGAGAGAAACGGCTCTGGCCGGGGTAGAATGACATTACAGGACAGGAGAAGAACGTTACTGATGGCCACCGCTACCTAGGACTCATTATTTACTGGGGACCATTTTCTGTTCGCAGGAATGTGAGTCGGACCCCTGCTGTGAAGGACGCACTTGTAAGCTCAAGTCATTTGCTGAATGTTCATATGGCGACTGTTGTAAAGATTGCCAGGCAAGGAATTCCCCCTGTCAGGAACAAATCGGAGAAGGAAGTTGATCTATGGAAATGGAGCTTCCGAGATCACTACCTACCATTCTTATATGATCATTTTATATTTCATCCCACTTCTGGGCATTTTATTTTTCTGTAAGGGGCCTGTTGAGTTGACATGTGTGTTTTGGGTACTGTGGATTCAATGTAAGGCATTGTGTTTGCTGGGTAAACACCCTATTGATAAGTTATGTCCCCATCTTTTATTTTCTCTCTAAAGTAACATATATTTGTTAGAGAAAATTCAAAAGTACCAAAGTGTAGACTGTAGAAAATTAAGGGTTGGGGAGTTAACTGATAAAGAGGATCTGAATTTGATCCCCAGAACCCTTTAGAAACCAAACCCCAAACCAGACATCTTGGTGGCATGCCTCGTGATCCCATGATCCCAGCAGGGAACGTGGAGCTCTTCCTGGCTTGACTGGAGGATTGAGATGAGGTGGTTTCCTGTCCTTGCCTCCCTCACCCAGCCATGCTGCCTCATCAGCAAGCGCTTTACCGGCTACCTCATCTCGCCAGCCCTGATCGGTTGAGCGGTCGATCGGTCGCTTCATGCTGCCCTTGACTCTGTCATTGTCCTAGTTAGTACAGTGCTTCTGCAGCGTTCCTTGTGATTTCATTTAATTTGCATTTCTTTTGAATACCCGTGAGGGTTTTTTTTCATTTTATAATATGTATGAATTGCCTGTGATGGGGTTTGTTCCCTTTTGTGTTGGGTGGTTTAATCTCTGTTGTTGGAACCTTTCTTTATACGTGCACCGTGGTCTTAAATTTGATGAATTTGTGGAGATTACCGTGATATTCCTATTTAATTTGAATCTCATTCCCTCAGTTCCTTTCAGGCGGCTCCATGTGCAGAGGGAAAACCAGTGAGTGTGACGTCCCCGAGTACTGCAACGGTTCCTCTCAGTTCTGCCCGCCAGACGTCTTCATTCAGAACGGATACCCTTGCCAGAATAGCAAAGCCTACTGCTACAATGGCGTGTGCCAGTACTACGACGCACAGTGTCAGGTCATCTTTGGTTCAAGTAAGATACCTTCGGTTGATTGGTTGGTGTCATCATCTGTTTGCTTTAGGTTTTTTAACTGATGAGATTCTCGGGTCCTCGTCCTTGTTCGTCCAGTAGTACTCATGCTTGGGAATGTCACATGTCTGATGAATCAACTGATGCTGTGTGCTCCTCACCCTCTTTCCACTTCGTATAACACACGGTATCTGTTTATATGCGCACGCGCGCTTGCAGGATTTTTGGGAGGGTGGGTAATGAGGGCTGTACCTAGAACCTCACACATGCTAGGCAAGCACACCATTGCTTTGCTGTGTCTTCAGCCTCCAGTTTTCTAGTTTTAATAATAGAGGCTCTATGGGTCCGACGTTTGCATTCACCACTTAAAATGTCCTCGTGATCCATCTGTATTGATGCATTTATATCACAACATATTAGAGTGCTCTGTTAGTTAAGTGGGCCCTGATTTAGTTTCTCATCCCTGTGTGTATTGTGTCTTTGTGTATGGGTGTGCATGTGAGTGTGTGTGTGTGTGTGTGTGTGTGTGTGTGTGTGTGTGTGAGTATGGATGCAGACCAGTTGGCCCTTGAGCTTTTTGGGATTCCTCTGTCCTCACCTCCCACTTCCCCACAGGAGCACGAGGGTTATAGATGTGAACTGCTTCATGTGGGTTCTGGGGATTTGAACTCAGGTCCTGACACTTGCATGACAAAGTCCTGTACCCACTAAGCCATCTTCCCAGTTCCTTCCTTCTTTTCAATTTTTATATTGATGGGTATGTAGTATATGTTTTTAGTGGGGTTTTTTGTTTGTTTAAAGATTTCATCTTTATGAATCATATTCTGTAGATTAAAAAGTGAGATTATTATATAATTTTACTATGAAAATTAAAGTCAGTTTTTGCCCAACACTCCCATCCTTTGAGATAATAACTGTTACTTTTATGTAGCTGATTTTTTTTGTTACTCATTCTAAGTATTTATATGTATTTATATTTGAGGCAGGCTCTTGCTGTGCAGGTTAGGCTGGCCTTAGACCCACAGTCCTTTAGCTGTCTCAGCCTTCCAAGTGCTCTGTGTGTGTCACCATGCCCAGCACCTCCAGGTCCTTAGATGACCTCTCTGTAATGCTGCTCTTTTTATTCTTTAGAATGATTTTATTTTTATGAGTTTTTGCCTGCAAGTATGTATGTGTACCAGGTACATGCCTAATGCCTGTAGAAGTCAGAAGAAGGCATTAGATCTCTTGGAAATGGAGATATGGATGGTTGTGAACTACCATGTGGGTACTGGGAACCAAACCCAGGTCCTCGGCAAGAATAATAAGCATTCCTAACCACTGAGCCATCTCTCCAGCCCCTGCTTCTTTATTTTTATGGAAGATGAGAATTTTCATTCTTTGTCTTCTTTCAGCCCTTGACAAATTATATCCATAGGCATGGTCATTTTCTATTCTTCCTTCTTCAATGTATAATAATATAATTTTCAGAGAAGTATTGATGTATTGCATAGCAGCCGTATTAATGCTGTTCTTATCTGAACTGTACAGTAAGGTACAATTGACTTTCTGCTCTTCTCTTTCTCTAGAATTAATCATTCTCATTCTCTCTCCCTCTTTCCCTCCCTCTCTCCCTCTGTCCCTCCTTGTCTGCCTCCCTGCCTCTAGATCTCTCTCTCCTTTGAGTGAGTTTGCCAAATACTTACCATTAGTTGAATTGCAAATAGTTAACCACTATTCTGATATTATCTTGAAGTGGTCACAGGCATCAACTGTTTACTGATTCCAATCTGTTTAAAGAAATCTAAACAGGATGTTGCTGTTTGTCTTCAGTTTTGGCTTTTTTTTCTTCTGTATTGTTCAGGCTCTCTAGAGAAACAGAACTAATGGGATTCACACACACACACACACACACACACACACGCACACACACACAGAGGATGGACTGACTCATGCAGTTCTGCTATCAGTAGAGCTGATGGCGTTACTCCGCTCAGGACCCAGAAGGAGCTGGTGTTCCAGCTCAGTTCCAACGGTAGGAACATTGCAGGTGTCTCAGCCTGATGCCTATTGGGAAAAATTCCCCTCTTCCTGGTCAGCAGTTTGTTCTTTTCTGATGTGAAATGGATTGTTTGAAACCTGTCCACTAGTGCGGCCTGCAGTGTTCTACTCGGTGAAGTGTTAGCCTCATCCAGAAGTGCTCACCCAAGCCCACTGTTAAGTGTGTATTATAGCATATGACGAAGGGATGAGAGAGGGAAGGAAATGAGAGCATTTCATCACAGTTCTCCTCAGGATGAAATAGGAGATTGATGACAGTGGCAGTTCTCAGGGTTGTAGCTGCTCTGAGGTCACATCTTGCACTTCCGACTCTCCAGTCTACATTATGCTGTTACACTGCCCATTCTCTATTCCCTTTGCCGCCAGTAAGCGCCTCGGTGGGTTATAGCTCCCACTGGTGGAGTGACCCAAACATTCACTCCTGAAGGGCCTGGGCCCTGTAGCTTTGCTGGATTTGGCTGTGACAGGCTGCAATAAACACTAAGAAGTGTTCCAGACCTGCTTTTCTTGCTTCCATGTAGGGATATGGATCTGCCATCTAGCCACTTGCAAAGCCTTCCTCTGTTAGTTCAGAAGTAGGAAGAGCCTGGCACCCAGCATAACTGAGTGTGTGGTATAAGTTCCACTCCAGTGGAATCATTGTGGTGGCATCTAGTGGAAGAATTTCTTCTTTGGACGCTCAGGCCTCTAAGCTATCAGAGCATGCAGTCATAGGAACAGGAAGCATATTTTTGCTAGTGAGTCACTAGGGGCCTAATAAATGTGGCCTCTCCCATTTCCATCCCTTAATACCTGTATGCTGAGTTGTGGTCATCGGTATCATTTGTTAGACCTGAAGACATGTTGTTCCAGTCCTTCTAACTTACACTGTAACTGAGTCTCTAAGATGAATTTCCACTGCTCTAATAAGCTGTTCCAGTGCAAAGAAAATATTCTACTTACTGATATGGATAGGCCTGTAATCCCAGCCACTTAGAAGGCTGAGGTAGGAGGACTGCAAGTTTATGACCTGCCTGGGCTACAGAGAAAGTTCAAGGCCAGCCTGTGCAACTTAGTGAGCCCCGTCTCAAACAGGAAAAGAGTTCTGGGATATAGCCCAGTGGTGGAGCGCTTGGCTAGTGTGCACCGGGCCTGACGTTCAGCCCCCAGTACTGAGGAAAGTAAGTGGTGTGTATGTGCGGAAGCACAAAGTGCTATCCCTTCGGTGATAGAGACGGAATAGTGTGATTACCTGGTACCCAGGTGCTGGCTCAGCCTCCTGGACTAGCGCCTTATCAGAGACTCGGTGTGTTTGGGGGATGGCCGAAGGGGCTGGCAAAAGAGGCTGCCTCCAGGTCACAGAGCGAGGCTGCCTTGCGATTGCTTGTTTTGGCCCGAGCACCTCAGCTGGTCACAGTCATGCATTCCTCCAGCTCTCCTTCCAAGCAAGGGGAGCAGCAGCGTGTACCTTAGGGATGTCCCAGGAGGAGTCTCCAGGGTCACAGCTGTTCACTTGGGTGAAGCTTCCCTTGGGGCCGTCTGTGAAATGCTTTGTTCTTCTCTTCCTGTGCCAACCCTTGGTAGAATTACCCATGTGGTCACAGGGGCTGGGACAGGGTTTGGAAGACAGTAGACGTGGGGTTGTGGTGCCTTCAGTTGGCTTCATTTTGATGATCCGTGGTGCTGCTGAGGTCCCATCCCTGGGCGGCAGTGGGCTGCCCCCTTCCATTTTTTCATCAGCTGAGCATGACTGAGTCCCCTGGGGAGGAATGTTGCTTTTCCGCGCATATTCCCCAGATTGCAGGGGCTGATTCTTGACACCGACGGTTTGTACAGGGAGCCTTCCTTCCCAGAATTCTGTCTCCCATCACTCTCTCCTCCCTCCTCCAGTCAGCAGGAGCAGCAGATTTGACTCAGTCCCTCCCTGTATCTCATCTGGAAAAGCTGTAACTTTCCCTGTCCTCTGAGGACTTGGATGGGGACACTGTGGGACTTTTCTCCTGGGCAGCCTTCTGGCTATTTCTCCTCCTACATGCCCCCTTCCTCTGGGGCTCTACCTCCTTTCACTCACGTCTGTCTTCTTTAAAATGACTTAGCCTTGCACCAGGCATGTGCGAGATGAAAGGGGAGCTTATTTAGGAAGGAGAAGGACGTAAGGAAATGAGAGTGGGTCAAACCTTTGTCATGTGGTGTAGGTCTCACTCTATCTCACGTAAGCATCCATGTACAGTTAAAAAAAAAAAAACCATCTGGCAGTACCTGATGTAGCTGGAGCAGTGGTGGGTATGTGAGAGCAGAGAGTGGGTTCACTTCAAGCTGTGTCTTACGGCATGCACTGGTTCCTGTTGCATAGCTGTGACCAGTTACTCACGAGAAGAGTTTAAGGAAGATACATTTTGGCTCCTGATTTCTGAGAGGGTCAGTCTGTGTTTGCTTGGCCCCGTGGACATCTGAAGATCATCATGGTGATGGGACTGTGTGGCAGAGAAGTTTCTCTACCTTGTGGTGGATAGAGATCGGAAGAGAAGGATTCAGGAGAGGGGCCGTGGCAGGATACAGCTTCAAGACCACATACCCCCTGCCCCCCCAGTGACCTGCCCTCCAACTAGGTCCTGCCCCTTACTTTTCCCTATTTCCCAATAATCTTATCATATTATGAACTTATCAATGGATTGAAGAGTCCAGAAGATCAGAGCTCTGGACACACCTCAGATACAGTCAGGCAGGCTTTATAATCTATGTCTTTCTCAGTCGAATCAGGTCGATAATACTACCTTTCACACCATGCATTGGTCTTAATTGTAATAATAATTTAATGGTATTTGTTTTAGAATTTGAGTACTTGAGTCCAGACTTTTATGTACAAGCTAAGCCTTGATTTTACCTGTCTTTGTTATGTATGAAGTGTAGAACAAAAGGCTGAAACTTTTAAAAGTGTGCATGCAAGTAGTCCCTACAGATGTGTGAAGAGTCGGAGGGAATACTTCTGTTTCTAAGTGAAGTTACCGTAACTCTTTTCCTTTTTAAATGTTGAATATTGCAGAAGCCAAGGCTGCCCCCAAAGATTGCTTCATTGAAGTGAATTCTAAAGGTGACAGATTTGGCAACTGTGGTTTCTCCGGCAGTGAGTACAAGAAGTGTGCCACTGGGTAAGTGGAGGCAAGGGTGTAGAGGACTGTGAACAAGGGACCAATCATCTCTGGAGTCTTTTGTACCTGCTCCTGTGACTGCTGCCTTTCTCCCGCCTCAAATGCTTAACTTCTCACATGTAACATGTCCAGCAGGGCATCAGGGAGACGTGTGGGGAGTAAACCTGGTGAAGTCATCCATCCCTTTGTGTGCCCAATGTCAGTCCAATGGGTTTAGAACCATCTTTTGTTTATCCATAATCTACAGTAAGATTAATGACTGAAACCACCCCCTCGTTCCTGCAGTAAAATACTTCCTTACTCAATCCTGCATACAAGACATGTGCAGTATCAGCTGGGTCTTTCATTAGTTCCTTTTCAGCCTTACGTGCATTTAAAGTGATGTAACAAGAAAGTCCAACTTTCTTGTTATTTTTGTAGGCTGGTGAGACAGCTTAGCAGGTTAAAGTGCTTATCACCAAGCCTGACAACCTGAGTTCAGTCTCCTGAACCTGTACCGTAGGTGGAGAGAACTGATTCTAGCAAGTTGTCCTCTGACCTACACACAGGCACTGTGACAGACCTGTGCAGGGGCCGGGACATGCAAGGGAATAACATGCACAGAAACACAAAATAAATAAATAAATAAATGTAAAACGCTTTATTTCTATAACTAATGTTTGCTTATAAAATTAGCATCATAAACGGGAACACATCATTCCAATGCGTCTCCTCCTGCTTTGTGTTTGCACTCTGGGCATACCCGCACTGGCATTTCACTCGGTGAGGATGCCTCTGCAATACTGTGTGCTGCCACTGGTTGAGCCCAGCGGCTTGTGGAAAGCGGCGTTGGCTCAGCAGCAGCAGCAGCAGCAGCAGCAGCAGCAGCAGCAGCAGCAGCAGCAGGACTACTGCGGCCCCGTGTGCTCTTCTTGCTTTTTCTTGCTCCTTAACTCTGCAGGAGCATTCGGTCACACCGACTGCCTTAGTAACTGTTCTGCTGCTGTGCGGAACCAAGGCGGCTTATAAAAGAAAGACTTAATGGGGTTTTCAGTTTTAGAGGGTGAGTCCGTGACCATCACAGTGGGAACATGGCAGTGGGCAGGCAGGCGTGGTGCTGGAGCAGTAGCTTAGAGCCACATCCTGATCTGCAGGACAAGAGAGAGACACTGGGCCTGGCTTGAGCATTGGAACCTGAAAGCCCCCCCCCCCCATGACACACTTCCCCTAACAAGGCCACACCTCCTAATCCTTTCAAATAGTACCATTCCCTGGTGTGGAAGCATTCAAGGATATGAGCCTAGGGAGGCCATTCTTATTCAGACCACCACAATAACATTTTCTAGTCTACACCATGATTTTTTTCATCGACTCATGAGTATTTAACTTCCAAATTCACTTTTTAGTTTAATCTCATTGAGAAGACCCTGGGGGCTGGGGAGATGGCTCTGTCTATAAAGTGCTTGTGTGTGAGCATGAAGACCTGAGTTCAGATCCCCAGCTTACATAGAAACCAGGCTCAGCAGTGCATACAAATAATCCCAGAGCTGGGGGCACAGAGATGGGATGGTCCCTAGGGCTCACTGACCAGCTCGAGTGGCCAACCAGTGGGCTCCAGATTTAGTGAGAGACCTTCTCTCAAAAAAAAATAAAGAGCGGAACAGTTCAAGACATCCATTGTTGACCTCTGGCTTCCATATGTCCACACACAGCGTACACACCACATGTGCATGCTCATACCCCATACATGCACACGTAACAAATAAGTGAATTCTACGATAATTTTAAAAAGAGCGTGTTCTGCACACCCAGCTCCTGCTGTGTTGTGTGTCATGACCTCGCATGTGGTTTCTTGGGGAGACTGTTCTGTTTCATCAAGTGTCACCTGCAGTTGTTGTACGTGTTGGTGGTGTTTGTTGCTGGTTAATTGTCTTAATCAAATGTTTCCATGACCCTGGCTGGGACTGTTGAATGTACTTGCTTCTTCACTGAGAGAGTCCAGGGGGATCTGCTTCCTTTTTAGTTCTGTTAACTTCCGGGTTACATGTTTTCCTTTGTTAGTGGGCACAGACACATCTCAGGATGAAGTCTTAATGAATCACTCTTTTTTATCATTTTCACCATTACTTCTGGAACATTCTTCTATAGCCTTTGCCATAATGTTACTTTTTTTTAATCTCTGCTGTCACCTCTCCCTACTAGACTAGGCTTGGTGACACATTTCCCCTCTGTGGTTAGCACGATACCTGGAATATGGTGGCCATTGAGTACTTGTTGAGTGAATGAGTGAAAGCCTGGTGGTATGAGAGACAGACTAATGGGCTGAGAATTAGTAGGAATGATGGAATGAGCTGACATAAAACCTAGGGTAAGGCGATTAGTACAGACTGGAAGGCAGTTTGGTGGACTGAGCATACGCCTTTTTCGTTTGCGTTTTTGTAAAGGGCCGTGCTTTATAGCCTAGGCTGGCCTCAGACTTCTGACGTTGTAGGCATATACCGTTGTAGCCAACACACGTCCTTGTTTTTAGCCTTCTTTGTTTCACAGCCTCATGAGTATCTTGTTGAAGATGTTGAGACTACGTTTATCTAACTTAACATCCTGAGAAGCTTCTTTGAGAACTTTGACAGTACTGCAAGGCTAGTGCAAGGATTAAGAGTGTGCATTAGAGCCGGGCAGTGGTGGCGCACGCCTTTAATCCCAGAATCTCTGTGAGTTCGAGGCCAGCCTAGTCTACAAAGTGAGCTCCAGGACAGTTAGGGCTGTCCAGAAACGCCACCCCCTCCCCCCCAAAAAAATGTGCTTTTGCAGTTCGAGTCTGTAAATTTGAATTCTGGTGTGACCACTTCAAGGCTCTCACTTTGGGCAGAATCCTTCACCTTCGCCCCTCTTCTCTCGCCGGTGAGAAGCGGATAGCTGAGGCACTTCTTCCCAAGCGTTGCTTCGAGACCACGTGCACTGGGGGTGTTGTGCTAGCCGATCAGTCATAACGTTTGTCCTGTGCATCATCTCTCCTACCATCCTCTCATCCAGAGATGTCCCTTAGTTTTTCCTCCTGTGTGTGCCTGCACACATGTGTATGTGCGTATGTGTACATTCTCAACCATAAGTCACATGCTTTCTCTTAGGGAATACATAGACTGTATTCCCTTAAAGCTTTTGTTTGTTTGGTATTTGTTTACTTATTTGGCATTTATGTCTTATTTCCTGTGCAGTCCTATTTATAAAACACCCTATGTGTCAACACCTTGATAAGTTAGACTCTGCTAGGTCATAGACGGGCAGTGAAGAGGGGCAAGAGTGGGTGAAGGGCACATCTGGGCACTGTCTGCTGCTCTACCCGGTGACTGCATTTTAGCCGCAGCTAGCTTACTTCTCCCCTGCTGCTTCAGGAGACCCGGGTTGACTTTCTGTCGCGATCTCCTTCAGCCAAGAAACAGCACACAGGACTACATACAAATATAAAAACTTCTCTTGGGTGTCCACTGGATGCATTTCATGTTTCCGTTATTTCTCTTGCTCGACAGGAACGCTCTGTGTGGGAAGCTTCAGTGTGAGAACGTGCAGGAGATGCCAGTGTTCGGAATCGTGCCGGCGATCATTCAGACACCCAGTCGAGGCACCAAATGCTGGGGCGTGGACTTCCAGCTTGGTTCAGATGTCCCCGATCCAGGGATGGTGAATGAAGGCACAAAATGTGACGTTGGAAAGGTAACCTACATTTTCTATTTACAAACAAAAACCACTTTAGAAATCATTATACAAAGTTGGTGGCTGCCTTCTCTCCTCTGGAAAAAAAAAGTTTGTATCGGAGCATGTTTTAGAAAATCCAAAGCCACCGGGAAGAAGCTTGGCGACAGCTCTAATTGTGCCACCTCTGTTTCTTCCCAGTCCTCTGATGTCTTCCATGTTGGAATACTCTGTACATGTTTCTTTGCCCTGTGAATGTGCTATCATTTGTTAGCCAGATTGCTCTTACTGGGGAACTTAGGTGATTTCCCCAATTCTTGGGATGGGAGCTCGAGTTCCTAGATTTGTGTGTGTCTGTGCTGCTGGGTCAGTAATGTCATGGTGCTTGCCCTGCCCATGTTCCTGGGCTCCACTGTGAGCCCAGGGTTTGCCAGCGTATGGCTTATACCCAGTGCTTCCATGTGAGTGGGTGATCAGGGGCTTGTCCCCTCTCAAATGATTATTGCTGTGACAGAAAGAGGTGCTGGCTGTCTAGGTTCAAAACCATAATCAACAAACCACGTCCCTCTCTTTTCTCAAGATTTAGCAAAAGAGATGGCGATTTGTGTGTGTGTGTGTGTGTGTGTGTGTGTGTGTGTGTGTGTGTGTGTGGTAAGTTCTGCTTGATTGGGATGTTGAGATACTTCTTTAAGTATTTCTTTAGAATGCAACAGCCGTGGTTAATGAGCTGAGTATGTGTCACTTCTAGATGTATATTCAGAATGTATTTGCAAAGAATATAATCTTACAACATGTAGTGTTTGAAACTGTGCACTCAGGTCTTTCAAATTCTTAATGTGCTAAAGCTTTAGAGAAATAGTTAGGTCCTTAGTTTCATCCTGTTTTCATTCCTCATGTAAGTTTCTTTTGCCCTAAGAATGCTATATTAGTGTCAATTTCTTGGCAATTGTATTTTAACGGTAGGTTATAGCTTTTATTAATGTAAGTGTCCCTTTGCTTAATGTTTTTATGCTCAATTTTTCTTTAATTGATATTATTACTGACTTTGTTCCTGATTAAATTGTATAATAGGGTTAAAATCCTAAAATTGAACTCTAAAATGACATGTTAAGTATGTGCCTTGAGTGATTAGATGTTATTTGCTCTCAAGTTTCTCTTTTGGGAGCTTTTTTAAGTTCTGAAATGTAGTTAGTCAGTGGCACAGCACAGAGATCCTCAGGTCTGTGTGGAGCTTTCCTGGTCTCTAGTTCACTTATTTAACTAGTACTAAAGTATCTACATTTGATCATTTGATCGCTCTACTTCTTTGGCCCTTCTGTAGGATAGTTTGCTACAAGAGTTGTTGTTTTTTTTTTTTAATTAAGGGATATGTACATTTATTTCCTTAATTTTTTACTTTTGCACATGCATATTTAAATTTTGCTAGGAACTGCCAGTTTACCTTTTCTATGGTGTGGTAACATTTTACACATCACTAATAATAGTCTGTGAGATGTCTTTAGGACGTTTTTGCGAATGCTAGTCCTTTTTTTAAAGTTAGTTTCTAGAGCAGGCCTCCATGTGGCTTCTTCAGAAACCTTTGGTTTTGGTCAGTTCTCCCTCCCGCCCTCCCACACTCCTTCCTCCATTCCAGTTTAAACCTGGCCCGCTCTTTTACATCACGTATCTTCTCCCTCCCCACCTAAGGCATCTTCACTCCCTGCCATGGCCCCTTTTCACTTTGGGTCTCGGTAGACATCTGGTTCACAAACAGATCTAAAAACTTGAAGCTGCGATGCACATATCAGAAGAGGAAACACTTGTCTTGGGGTCAGAGTCACCTCTCAGAATATTTCCAGTTCTATCCATTCATCTGCAAATTTCATTTCTCTTTACAGCTGCATAAAATCTCATTTTTATTTGTTAGTCTGTGTGGTATCTGGTAAGGTCATTGTTGCCCTGTTACAGAGCTGGATCATGTGATACGTGTGATAGATCTATTTCTAGCTTTTTGAGGAACTTGCACACTGGTTTCCATAGTGGCTGCATTAGTTTGCATTTCCACCAGCAGTGAATAAGGGTTCCCCTTTTTCCACATTCATGCCGGTATTTGCTGTCATTTTTAATCTTAGCCATTTTGACTGGGGTAAGGTGAAATCTCAATGTACTTTTGCTGTACATTCCCCGGTGCTAAGGATATTGAACATATAAATACATTTCTCAGCCATTTGTATCATATCAGTTGTTTAGTTCTATGTCCCATTTTGATCTGGTTATTTGTTCTCTTTCATTTTTTGAGTACTTTATATATTCTAGATACCAACCCTCTGTCGGATGTAGAGCTGATAAGGGTTTTTTCCTGTTCTGCAGGCTGCCTTTTCTGTCCAATGATGGTGTCCGTTGCTATATAGAACCTTTGAAGTTTCTTGGGGTCTACTCTGCCACTTGCTGGTCTTAATGCCTGTACATCCAGGGTCCTGTTCAGAGAGTCTTTTCCTTTGCCTATGAAGAGTTGAGTGTTGTGTGGGGTGCTTTCTGAACGTAGGCACTTAGAGCTGTGAACTTCTGTCTTAGGATTGCCGCCGTCATTTATGTCCACAGTGCTGGCATGCTGTGGTGCCCTTTGCATTTGATCCTGTTTCTAGTTTCCTTCTTGATGTGTTCAAGGACCATTCAGTGTCAGTAGTGTTTTCTTTAAACTCCCCTAGTCGGTGTGTGTTCTGGGGTTCCCTTGCTGTTGATAAATCACAGTCCTACTCCTTTGTGATTAGATGGACGATGAGGAATTATTTCCTCTTCAGGCTTTGTTTGTGTCCTAATGTATGAGACAGTTGAGAAAAAGTTGCCTGGGCTGCTGAAAGCATGTGTGATCTGCAGTGCTGGGATGGGCTGTCTCTCGATGTCTGTTACATTCATTTAATCCATCATGCCATTTAATTCGGGTACCTCTCTGTGTATTTTTGGTTGGGATGACCTGTCAGTTGGCGAGAGTGGAATATTGAAATCATCACTACTATTGTTTCGGGGGGGTCAATCTGGAACTTTACATATGTTGTTTTTGTTGTATGTAATTGGGCACACCTGTGTTTGGGACAGCGTTTAGAACCCCAGTGTCCTCTTGACGGAGTGTCCCTCTAGTCAGTACACAGTGGGCTTCTTTATCTCTCTCACTAGTTGGCTGGAAGTCTGTTTTTTCAGGTACTAGAACAGACAACTGCATGTTGATTATGTCCATCTCCTTGGAATTCTCTTTTCCTTTCAGCCTGTAGTGATGTCTGTTTGTTGTGGTGATGTTGTTCCTGGGAGGTAGGAAATAGATGGTTCCTGCTTCATGCTCTACTCATGTGTGTCTTTTGGTTGGGGAAGTTGGGATCTTTAACATTCAGAGTCATTATTGAAAGGTGTGCATCGATTCCTGCCATTTGGTTGGTTTTTTAGTGTTTAGTTTTTCCCTCTTCCTCTCTTGCTTAGTTATTATTCTAGTGTGGTTTATTATTTTTTTTATGGTATGTGCATGCATGCATACGTGCATGCGTGCGCATGTGTGTGTGTGTGTGTGTGTGTGTGGGTGTGTGTGTGTGTGTGTGTGCACGTGTGCTTGCAGCTGGGCTGGACAGCTCAGCCTGCTGCCCGTTTTCCTGTAGGGAACAGTTTACATACAGACCCTGTTTCTTACAGAATAACAGCTTACTTTCTCGTCACTGTTGTCTTTTACTGAGTTCCTGGTGAGGCTTCTAATCCACCATCTTACCCAGAAGTCTCACATCAGTTGTTCAGTTCTTTGCATTGTGAAGTGAGAAAACACTTCATTTTGCTTATGTCTGTATTGAACATCTTTCTGTCTTTATTAGGTACATGAATCTTTTTTTTACCCTCGAGAGTCTATGTTCATAAAGTCACCTATCTGGTCTAAAAATCTGCCAATTTTTAGGTCTTCTCCTATATAAAGGATATTAACGGTTACTCAGTATGGTGTTTGAATGGGAATGTCCCTCATAGGCTCATATATTTGAGTGTTTGGTCCCCAGTTGGTGGAACTGTTTGGGAAGATTAGGAGGTGTGGCCTTGTTGAAGGAGGTGTGTCTCTGGGGGTGGGCTTTGAAGTTTCAAAAAGCCCTGCCATTGTTGAGAGCCAAATGGACCCAGGGCTTTCTCAGAGGCCCCAATGAAAGGACAGAAGGCGCTTAGTTCTGTGTCCTTGCCCAGGGTGGGGGTTGGGGAAGGTAGGATAGACTTGGAAGGGTAGGGCCCGGGCTTTGAAGTAGTTAATGTTTCAGTTCCTGGGAACTTGGCTTTTCCCCTTAGAGAGACAGGAGTTATCAGTGCAGTGGCTGATGTGTGCTCGTGATGTACTTGAGATATATCTTGTGTTCCTCTTATGCAACATTGTTTGACGAGCTTCCTGCTGCTGACTGTGTCCCATTATATGACAGTTTTCTGCTGACTTTGTCCCATCTCCCCCCTAAAAGCAGTACATAAGGTGCTGTATTTCTTAATAAGCTTACTTGTCGTAAGCCATCAGCTTATGCGAGGTTTCCGGGTCCCTGCTTTCTGTCCTCATTCTCTTCTTATCCCTGGCTCTCCCCATTAGGGGGCCCTGCCACTGAAAAGCCACCTGGTTCAGGTCACACCCTTCCCAGCTTGCTCTGTCTGTCTGTTTCTCCCTCTCTCTCTCCCTCTCTCTCTCTCTTCTCTCTCTCTCTCTCTCTCTCTCTCTCTCTCTCTCTCTCTCTCTCTCTCTCTCTCTCTCTCTCGCTCTGTCTCTCCCTCTCTCTCTCTCTTTCTCTCTCTCTCTCTCTCTCTCTCTCTCTCTCTCTCTCTCTCTCTCTCTCTCTCGCTCTGTCTTTCTCTCTGCCTTGTCCTTGTGCATTGAGGTGTTAGCTCTCAGTTACTGCCCCAGAGCCCTGGTTGCCTGCAGACTGCCAGGCTGCCTGTCATGATGCTCATGGACTCCCTCTGAAACTGGAAACCCCAATGAATTCTTTCTTTCCTAAGTTGCCTTGGTCATGGTGTCTTTACAGCCACAGATCAGTAATGAAGACGCCTGATTTGTCTGCTAATGAAATGATCTGTCATTGGTGTTTTACTATAAACGTTGCAGTTTAAGGTCTGGTCACAACGGCAACCTTTTTCTAGGGTATTCATTCCAGTTTGGTTCCATGCATTCCACAAGATAAACCTCCTGTAAGGATATAGTTTGTGCAAGATTTGGGGCTTTCTTGTGCCTTAAAGTCAATCTGCTGGCTGTGGTGTCTACCTCTGTGATCGACTCTGAAGTGGCCAATATAAATCTCTGAGAGTCTGGGAGATGAGCGACTTTCCTCTAGAATTTTCTGTACTTCTTAGAGTTTTAATCGTATAACTGTATTTCCCATTTTAAAATGAGCTGACCATTGTTGGAGGGAATAGTATATAGAGATCCTGTGACTCTTAGGTGAAACTCTTTTGAGCCTGTGCACCATTCCCGAGCTCTGTGAGATTTAGCATTGTAAACAGATCATAAAGTTCAGCAGAGACATGAACGGAATGGATTGGAATGCAAAGCAAGAGTGTGGCTGACCAGCCTCAGGACCCCCTGTCCCTTGGATAGGCTGACCAGCCTTAGGGCCCCCTTGTCACTTGCATTTTATCCTTTTCAAACACATCTTCTCCAGTGTGGAAAACTATATTTTTAAAAGCAGCTTTTGTTTTTATTTTATGTGTATGGATGTTTTGTATTTGTGTATGCCCGGGCACCATGTGGATGCCTGGTGGCTTCAGGGTTAGAAGGGATTGGAATTACCTACTGTTGTGAGCTCTCATATAGGAGCTGGGAATTGAACCTGTATCCTCTGGAAGAGTGGCCAGTGCTCTTAACCATGGAGGCACCTCTCTAGCCCCTTGTGTATTTTTTTTTAGAATAGTAAAAGTAGCTTGATATTTTACTATACTATGTAATATATTTTCAGAGATAATTCTTTTTGAAATCTATTTCAGTATTTAGGGTTTTTTTTTGTCTATTTTTATATTTGTTATGAGCTAGAATTTCTAGAACCTTATAAAATTATAATGACTTATTTCCCATTTGTCCTAGAAATTCCTCTATCATTTTGTTATTAGTCATGATATTAAAAATAAAAGATAGCTTTTATTATAAAATAAGATATTCTTTTATTTATTTATTTTTAAATTATTTGTTTGTTTATTTGTTTTTGGAGGCAGGGTTTCTCTGTGTAGTTTTGGTGCCTTCTTGGATCTCGATCTATAGACCAGGCTGTCTCTGCCTCCTGAGTGCTGGAATTAAAGGGGTATGCCACCGCCGCCTGGCCTATTTTTAATTTTTTTAATTGGAACTATTTCTAGGTTTACCAGCAACTCTCCATGCCATTTTGTTTTTGTTTTAGTTTTGTTTTTTGAGCAAGGGTTTCACTGGAGAGCCTATTTTGACCTCAAACTCATGGTCCTCCTGCCTCAGCCCCCCAAGTGTTGGGGGTTACAGATGTGCGCTATCATACCCAGCATGTGGTTTCCTCCGATTTGAAAAAAGTTCCTTTGTGAATATTTTACCAAGGTCTTCATTTCTATACTCATATCAAAAGATAGACTGTAATTTAATCATTCTTCTTGGCCTTCATATAATCTTTGTCTTTTTAATCATTAGTTCTATGTTACTTAATTTCACTCATTTTCTACATTAAAATGTATATAATATTGGAATTTACCGTGCCTTGAAAGTTTGAAGAATTCCCCAAAGATGGGTCCAGCAAGCAAGATGACTCAGCGGGTAAAGATGCCTGCTGTCAGCCTGATGACCTGAACTCCATCCTCAGGACAGAACCAGCCAGAAGTTGTCCCTTGACTCACACACACACATTGTCATGCACTTGTACGAATATTCACATGGGCTTGCCCATACCTGTATGCATGTTGGCATTTGCATGCACGTGTGCATACACACACACCACACACACACACACACACACATACACACACACACACACACACAAACACCAAATCAAAATATAATGAGAAATTAAAAATAAGAATCCCTCAGTGAAATAATCATGATGCTGATCTTTTCCCCCTGATGTTAGTTTGTTTTGTTTTTTTGAGACATGGTTTCTCTGTGTAGCCCTGGTTGTCCTGGAACTCACTCTGTAGACCAGGCTGGCCTTGAACTCACAGAGATCCACCTGCCTCTGCCTCACAGAGATCTACCTGCCTCTGCCTTCCGAGTGCTGGGATTAAAGGCATGCGCCACCATCACTCTGGTATTCTTTTTAGCGTGTCCAGTTTTTCTGTACATCACTTAATTCTTTGCTTATTTTTTTCAGATTTGTAGGAATTTCCAGTGTGTAAATGCTTCTGTCCTGAATTATGACTGTGACATTCAGGAAAAATGTCACGGCCATGGGGTAAGCGGTGTTCCCTTTGGTTTGTTCCTAGTGGTAGTGCTGAGGTGACAATCCCAATGAGGATTCCCACAGTTTCAAGGTAGATCTTGGGAGAATTTGTTGACAAATGTTTCATTGCGCGCGCGTGCGCGCGCACACACACACACACACACACACACACACACACACACACACTTGCTGGGTGTGGTGGTGCATGTCCATGGAGTGGGTTCCAATCTAGCCAGCGCTGCACAGTGAGAGCCTGTCTGGTGGTGGTGGTGGGGCAGGGCTGGTAACGAGTTTGTATGAATTTATTCTTCTTAGTTCCCATTCCATAGTTGATTCAGAGCACACTCACAATTAACTCGTGCTGTTTTGCCTGTTTTAAAGGTGTGTAACAGCAATAAGAACTGTCACTGTGAAAATGGCTGGGCTCCCCCACACTGTGAAACCAAAGGCTATGGAGGAAGTGTGGACAGCGGGCCGACGTACAACGGCAAGTAACACCGAAGGGCGTTGGGGCGGCCTGCCGCCGCCTTGGGCACAAGTTGGCATCCTCGTCTCTTCACTCGCCTCATCCGCTGCGCGTTGAAATTGCGTTCATTCTGCTTCCTGCTTTGCTCGCAGACATTTCTGCAGTTTTAGTTTAGTAAACCCTTTCCTCTCAGGTTTTTGCCTATCCTTAGAGACTAGCACTTTTCCAGCTCTCCTGTCACCTGCCTTGCTTCCTGCTGTGCGTGCCCAGATCACACCAGAGGTCTCTGGTGCTCCCCTTGCAGCTCTTGCTATACGTCCTGCTCTCAGCTCAGAGCCTCCCCATAGTGGTTAGGATGGGCCCAAGGTCTTTAGCATGACACAGACGTGCCCAGCATGGATCCCCTCAGTTTAGCTTCCAGCCACACTTCACTGTGCTCTGGCAAGAAGTGATCCCTTCATTACCTCTGGGCTCATTGTTACTCACGCTGTAGTTTCTTATTTCTGGTAGGTGTGTTCCCTATCTGCTCCAATCTCAACGAGAGTCTGCTCCTCCTCTATTCTCCTGGTACTGCTACACAACCACATGCCACTGTGATTGCTTTTTAAGAGCATCTCATTTTTATTTTCCTGGGGAGAAGATAAGCTGTCTTTTCTTGGACAAACACTTAGTGGAGTAACTGGCTAGTAGGTGTGTGTTTAGTATTGCCAGAAATTGCCAGATCTTCCCAAAGTGGCTGCAGGAGTCCAACACTGTCTGCAGCTGTGGCTCGTGACCAAAGGCTGTTTGGAAAATCTCTGTGGTTCATTTATCCAGCGTCACTCAAAGTAGTTGGTCCTGCTCTGACTCATTGTCAGGTGCATGTCGCTGTTAACCTCACATCCTCAGCAAAAAGACATGACATCATCTCATGCATCATCATAAGAGGTAGGGCGAGCACAGGCAGTGAGATGTTTTGGAAAGAAAAAACCCATGTTCATGTAATACTTATAGTACATTGTAACGGTTATGCTTTACTACTAGTTACTCTTAGCCTCTTACGATGCCGTTGTGTAAGTGTATAGTCAGCACGGTTGTGTGTGTATAGTCACAGGTGTGTGTGTATAGTCAGCATAGTTGGTGCTGGGTACTGTCTGTGTCCCCTGAGGGGCTGTGGAGCCTCTCTAATATTAGTTAGGGCCAGTGTTTGCCACCAAAGCCATTCTCGACACACATGGTGATGTTCGGTTGTGCTTTTATATTACATTCTCCTAGTTACTAAGGCTGTGGAACATCTTTTCATGTGCATATTTTCAGTAACACATCTTATTTATTAATGTCTCTGTTCAATGTGTTTCCCAAGTTTTTCCTTTTTCAAATGTAACAGTTCCTTGTATATTATGAATACAAATCCTTCATCAAATATATGCTTTGTATATGTATTTTATTTTAAAAATTTTTTATATAGATTTTTTTAAAATTAAAAGTTTTTATTTTTATTTAGCGTGTGTGCAGCTGAGTGTGCATGCACGTGTACATGTGTGGCACAACACGTGTGGAAATTCTCTCCTTCCACTATGTACATCCTGGGGATTGAACTCAGGTCGTCAGGCTTGATGTAAGTTCCTTCCCCTGCTGACGCACCTCCCTGGCCCTTTTTTAAAATTAAAATCTATTTAACGTAATTTAGTCTGTGTGGCTGAATGTGCCATACCATGTGAGTGTGAAGGTCAGAAAACGACATGTTTGAGTAAGTTCCCACTGTGTGGGTACCTGGAATCCAGCTCTGGTCCTCAGGTGTGGCAGGAAACATGCCTTTGCTCAGTGACTCATCTCTCTGACTCAGAGAAGGATGCTCACCACTACACTAACAAGGAAGTGACTGATGGATTTTTTTTTATTAGTAGTAGATAGTGGTTACATATTAATGAGTGTCACCATGATGTCTCCAACCATGCGTACTTCAGGCTTTGCTTGCATTTAGTACCTTGTCTCCTGACTGCCCTTTCTTACTCTGCCCTCTTCCTGGCCTTATTCCATTTTCTTTTCATTTATTTTTTCTCATCTGCCCTCAGAACATTAGCTTTTAAAAAACATAGTCTATGTATGAGATAAAACACTTGAAGCTAGTTTTTCTGTTTGCCTTGTTTTGATTAACACAAATGATTTCTAATTTTCTTTTCCTTTTATAAAAAAATTATTTATTTTTATTTTATATGCATTGGTGGTTTTGCCTTCGTGTATGTCTGTGTGAACTGGAGCCACAGGTGTGAGCTGCCATGTGGGTGCTGGGAATTGAACCTGGGTCCTCTGGGAGAGCAGCCAGTGCTCTTAACCACTGAGCCATCTCTCTGGCCCCTAATTTTATTTTCTTACAAATGACAAAATTTCTTTTTTCTTTATGACTGAATAATACTCCATTGTTTATATTTATATAAGTACATTTATTTATTCACTGACAGGCACTTAAGTTGGTTCTATATCTTAACACAGTGAAACCACCGAACTAGACTACTCTGGGAAGAAAGAACGGTTTATTGGGGGATCACACTTTCAGGTTGTCTGTTGAGTGCAGAGGATAACAGTGTGTGGGAAAAGCCTCGCCAGTTTTAAGGGGACAGGTAGTATGTGTGTGTGTGGGGCAGGGGCTGGGGTAGCGGTAAGCAGGTGCGAACCAGAACAACCTCAGAGTTAGAGTAGCTAGAGGTGGTGTATGGGCCAGAACAGCCTGGGATTTAGAGTAGTTAGAGGTGAGGTGTGGGCCAGAACAGCCTAGGAGTTAGTATGGGGACTTTGATCTGTTGCAGACTTGTCTGGGTTAATGGGGACATAGATGCTCTTTGCTGGAGGTCATTGACTGTAGATGGCAGGTAGGGGAAATAATGGCCTTTTCTGACAAACAGAAACTCACTTCGTGAGATTTCTGAGGAATGCTGACATGAGGTTTCTATTTGCTCAGTAGCAATCCTTCTGTTTTTCCCTGGTCAGGGTTCTGCTGTCATTTAGGACATTATCAGTGGCACTGTCATTTAAGACAGGGCCTGCTTTGGACCTTGTGAATAATGCCACAGTAAACATGGATATGCATGTATCTCTGCTATGACCTCGGTTCTTTTGGATAGATCCAAGAGAGGATCTATCCAAAAGGAGTGCAGCTTGATTGCCTACTTACTCTGATTTTAGGCTTTTAAGAAGATTTCCACCAACAGCTTACAGTGTCCTTTTTCCTGTCCTTCATCCCCAGGAGCATTCCGTGTCTCCTCTGAGTCATCATTGTGACTGGGGTGAGGCAGAATCTTAGGGGAGTTTTGATTTGTACTTCCCAGTGACTCTTGAAAAGGGTTTGGGTTCATCTGCCCGTTCATGGATGGGATTACTGTTTTTGCGTTCAGTATTTGAGCCTGTCTGTCCCCGTCATGCGTTCTGCACTTTGCCTACGGACTGTGTTATGTAGAGGCTTTCTACTTTGATGCCGTCCTACTGATTAGTTTGTACTTTTGTTATTCCCAACTAATGAGGACATCTCCATGCTAGTATCTTGGAGTTCTCCCTCCCTGTGTTTCCCTCTAGTAACCTCACAGAGTCGGGTCTTACATGAAGCCCTTGACCCTTTGTGAGTTGTCTGGTAGAGGCCAAGGACAGGGTATGTGTGCAAACATCCTCTTTCCCACACTGTTTGCCGAAGTGGCTGTCGTCTCCTCCATCCAGATTCAGTTCGTTCTCTCTGTGTGGGTTTGCTTTGTGACCCCCCCGTTAGCTGATGTGCCCGTTGTCATGCCAACGTTACGGAGTTTTTGCTACTATGGGTATTCTGGAGTTGAGTACCTGTGACGCGCTGCTCATTTTGCTTAGAATGGCTTTGCCTGTTGGAGGCCTGTTGTGTTTACAAATGAGTTTTCAGATGTTTTTTCTGTTCCTGTGAAGGGTGGTACTGTGATTGGGCCTCAGGTGGCTTTGGTAATAGGTTATTTTAACAGCCCGTGAGCATGTGGGGTGTCTTTTTTCACTTTCTTAGATTCGTCATTTTCATTATAGAGGTTTTTACCTTCTTGGTTCGTTCTATGCCTTGATTCTTGTTGTTTGTTTTATTTTGGGGCTACTGTGAATGGGATCATTTCCCTGGTTTGCTCTTACTCTGGTGTAGTTTTTTGTTGTTGTTTCTTTGTTTGTTTGTTTGTTTTCCACGTACTGGCTTTTCACTTAAAAGTATCTAATGGTCCAGCTAAACGTAAAAAATCAGTTCTAAGAGTATATGGTGGCATCTTTGGGAGTTTGTGGTATAGATAATCACACCTGCACACAGGAGTAGTTGAACTTCTTCCGTTCCTCTTAGTGATTTTTATTTCTGTTTCTTGACTGGTTTCTCTTGCAAGTTTTCGGTACCACAATAGATAAGAAGGCCGAAGGCTGAGTGGGCACCTTTGTCATGGTACTGATTTTAGAGGAGGTGATTTCTGGTTTTCCTCCTTAATAATCTTGGCTGTGGTCAGTATATCGTTTGTTATGTTCAGGGCCTTCCACGCATAGTTTATGCAGTGTTTCTCATGAGGGGGCGTTGAGGTTCATCTCAGGCTTTCTCTGTGTCTTCAGATGACCCTATGGTTTTCTATTTGTGTGCTGACATTTTCTTCATATTTACACCATACGTTGAGCCATTTTTATAGCCCAGAATGAAACCATCTTACTGATAGTGTATAATTTTTTAAGGAATGTCTTACAATTCGATTTTCAAGTATTTTATTGAGGATTTTGTATCTGTTTCTATGAAGGATGTTCATCTGTAGTTCCTCCCCCCCCCATATCTCTCCTTTTCTTTTTTGTTGCATCTTTATTATAGTCTGAACAAGAGTAACACTGGCTTTGAGGATTGCTGTTGGAGATTCCCTCCCTTTCTAACGCATGGAACAGTTTGAGGGAACCAATGTCAGACTGTCTTTAAATGTCTGGAGCACTGAGCCGTGAGTCTGCCTGTGCCTAGTCATTTCATTCATTGTTGAAAGACTTTCTGTTACAGCGGCAGGGTCAGAGGTTGTTGACTTAGTAGATCTTAATATCCTCTTGGTTTAATTGGGAGAAGTGAGTGTGTCTAAATACTTAACAATATCTTGTAGATTTCCCCGTTTATTGGACTTGTAAAAACTTCTCTAGTAATCTTCTGGATTTCAGTGGTATCTGTTGTAATATTCCCTTTCCAACTTGAATTTTATTGATTTCTCTCTCTCTTTTGATTTGTCTAAGGTTTGTCAATTTTATCTTGTCATGTGCATCTGGAAAGATCTATAATACCACAGGCGAATTTCCATGTCATATTGTAGATAAAGCTAAATCTGTGATATATAAAGAGCTTGAAGAAATGGAAAAGAAGAAAACCAAATATTCAGTATAAAACATGGAAAAATGCTCAACTCAGTATAAAAATGTAATTTTAAATCCCATATGATATCACTTTTTCTTTAACCTACCATATTGGGAAAAAAGCCAGAATTTTGGCCTTGTACGGGCTATGGAAAATTTTTATATATCGCTTGGGAATGTACCAAATTTTAACCATTACTGTGGAGGACAGCTTTATAACACATCTAAGAAAGGATGAATGCATTTCCCTGACATAGAACAAATCTTCTCCGGGGAAGATTGTTCTGTAGTCATGCCGGGGTACATGTGCCCAGGCTTAAGAGCAAAGTCACACGTTGTAACATTTCTTCAGTACTGAAGTGTTGACCAAAGAGCAGCACGTATCAGAACTCCCTCTCTGTTTATGTAGCTGGATTGAGAGCAAGGAAGTCTCTGCGTGCGGTGTAGACAGGAGCAGGTGAAGAAGTGATGCCCAGTAGGGCCTGTGTGACAGAGGACTCCCGGGAGATGTATTTTGTCCTTTCTGAGGTTTGCATGAGGAAACACTAGAAGATTAAATAACAAAAGTGCTGATGTGAAATGTACGATTACCCGGGCCATCCTGGGTGGAGAGCACTGACGTCTCATGTGATTGCCCATCGGTGTGCATGTTGTCTTTCCAGCAAAGAGCACGGCGCTGAGGGATGGACTTCTGGTGTTCTTCTTCCTAGTCGTCCCCCTTGCTGCGGTCGCCATTTTCCTCTTTGTCAAGAGAAATGACCTTCGGAAAACCTTCTTCAGGAAGAAGAGGTCGCAAGCGTACGAGTACTTAGCTTTTCCTCTTTAATGTGTATTAAGTAATTTAAAGTCATTGTTCATGATCTGTCGTAGAACTCAGAAATCTTTTAGAAGTGGGGTTCTGTGATATCGTGCTGTTCTTTTGATGTGATAAACATGGGTGAAGATGGTGGGGGACCAGCCCCGCTGGCGTGGGCTTGTGGTCTAAAGGCTTGGGAGGCTGAGGCAGGAGGGCCGTGAGTTCAAGGCTGGCCTGGACGATCTAGGGAGACCTTATCACTCACACACACACACAGTCTCTCTCTCACACACACAAGCACACACACACACCCACACAAATTAAAGAAGAGAAAAGGAGAAAGAAAGACTGGTATGTAAGCCACCTCGTAGGCCAGGCAGGCGAAGGGCTGTGTGAGCAATCTGTATGCTGTTAGCAGTGGTCCTTGGGGCTCATTGTGCCTTACTCTGGTTTCTGATAGTTGCAAGTAAAATTGAGGGCTTGACATTTGATTGAGGTTTTCTAACCAGAGATAAAACACAGGATAAAAATAAGACGTGTGGGAAACTTCCATGTCTTCCTTTCATGTATCAGTTCTTAGGAAGGAAGTTTCAACTCTCGGTTTTGAAAACAGAATTTAAGAAATAAGTTTTGGTGGGAAAAAGTTAAGGTTTTTATAATTCAGATGGCATAATTTGAACTTGCATAAACATCCCCATCAAAAGTCACTTCTAAAGCATTGAATCAGTATTTAGCATATGTTAGCAAGGGCATTATGACCAGATATGAGTTCAGATTTTCTGTCAGTAATTTGGTAAAAATGTGAACTGAAATTGGCATAACTTCCTATAAAATGAGGATAATAATATTGCCTATTTTGTAGGGTTTTTAAAGGTTAGACGAGGAAGTATCAGCCAAGCCCAGTATGGGCATGCAGTTCTCGTACAGCTCTGATAAGGACCCCAGGTGTCCGTGTAGACTTTAGGGCCCTGTTTGTCGCATACTGTGTTATACTTTCCTGCAGTGTGCTGGTAGGAGGAGCTTCAGAGTTGGAAGTGTTCTGTCCCCACCCCCACTGGCCATCACAGTTCTCCGCAGACTTCTGTGTCTGAGTCTGCAGTTTTAGTCACAGAGCAGAGCAGTCTCCAAGCATCCCTGCCTGGCAGGCTCTCCGGCCCCTCAGAGGGGCGATTGCTTAGCTGGTATGGTGCCAGCCACTGAACTTGCTGAGTTTTAGGGTGAAGGCTTCACATGTGCATGCAACCTCAGAATTTGCTTTTATTTTTCTCTGATTTTTAAGAAAAAATTGAGGAGGAAAGTTAGAGAACACTGACCTCGTTGATGGAATTTCATAGATTCTTAGAATTTCAGGTTCTTGAATTCTGAAATGGGCTTAGGAATCTCTTCTAGTCCCACAAGGACGAGATTTGTGTGAACGCCATTAAAAACACCACAGAGGCCTCAGCATCCTCTCTCATCACGACCACCATCACCAACAGTGTTGTTTTGCATTGGGAAAATGGAAGCTATGTGTAGTGTGTCCTGTACAAATGTTCTCATGAATTAACTCCGAGTACTCATGTCTTTCAGATCAGATGGCAGAAGTCAAGCAAGCGTGTCTCGACAGTCTGGTGGTCCAAGTGTCTCTAGACAACCTGGAGGTCCAGGCGTCTCTAGACAGCCTGGGGGCCCAGGCGTCTCTAGACAGCCTGGGGTCCCTAGTGGCCCTCGACAGCTCGGGGGTCCTCAGCATGTTCCTCCAGTCGGCCCATCTAGAGAAGGTGTAAGTTTCACAAAACTGTTTCTAGCCCTTCCCCAAATAGTACTACCAGCTGGGACACGAGCACGTAGGTTTCATTAAATCAAGATATACTCTTCGTCCATTCATCAGTAGACACTTCAGTTGTATCCAGCCCTGGCCAACCAAATAAGCAAGAAAAAAAGAACCTCAAAAGGAAAGGATTTTGAATGTTGATACCACAAAGAAATGATTCTTGGAGCCGGAGAGATGACTTGTTGCTCTTTTGGAGGACCCAAGTTCGATTCCCAGCACTTACATGGTGGTTACCTATAACCCCAGTTCCGGGGGTCCACTAATGTGCAGGCAAAATAGTCATATACATAAATTATTTTGCATGAAGTAAAATAGTAAATACAAAGACATTAAAGAAGTGCTAGCTGTTTAAGAAGATAGTGTGGAGGCAGCAGAGGGCGCTGAGCCGTCTTACCCGCCCTTCCCCTTTGACACGGGGTTTTTCTCAAGTTTCCCAAGTTGACCTTGAACTTACAGTTCTCCTGTTCAGCTTCCTGGGTGTCTGAGATTGCACACTTGTGCCACCAGGCCCTTTTGTAGAGTTATTCAAAATGTACAATATGCCATTGTAATCTAGCCGCTCTGTTTGTTGGGAGACGTTTACTCCTCTGTAGCCATAACTTGTGTGTGAGAAGACTGTGGTATCTCCAGTGTGTTTTCTTCACACTTCTGCCAAAAATCAATTGACCTGGGGGCTGGAGAGACAGCTTAGAAGTTGAGAGCATTGGCTGCTCTTGCAGAGGACCTGGGTTCAGTTCCAACACCCTCATGGCAGCTCATAACCACCCAGAGTTCCAGTTCCAGGGGGTCCAATGCCTGCTTCTGGCCTCCTCGGGCACCAGGCATGCATAGGGTGCACTTACATTCACTCAGGCAAAACATGCATATAAAATATCTTTAAAAAAAATATCATTGCCCTAGCCAGAGAAATGGTTCAGTGGGCAAAGGGCTTGCTTTCAAAGTTTTGGGGACCTGCGTTTGAATCCCTAGGACCCATGTCAAGCTGGGCATGACAGCACACATCTGAAATCTCCATGCTCCCCAGTGAAACCGGAGGTACAGACAGAAACCCCAGAAGTGTTTGGGCCAGCTAGTCTAGTGTACCCAGCATGAACAACAGACTGGGTCAAAAAGGGAGATTGGCAAGGACTGGTACCCAAGGATGCCCTCTGACGTTCACATACATACTGTCTGTGGTGTGCACACCTGCACATGTCACACACTCCACGTCACTGCTCTGGAATTTTGACAGGGATTGCAGTGACATTGTAGGTTGCCTTGGGTTGTGTGAGCATTTAGCTGTGAGTTCTTGCTGATCCAAATCTTACTTATGAGTCATCGGTTTAGATTTTTTATTTATTCACCAGTCACTAGTGATAGGTTGTATGTTTCTAGACACGTATTTATTTTCTAGTTTATTCAGTTTGTTGTTTACAGCAGCAGCTTAAGGATCGTTTGTTTGGCTGCATTTTGGATTATAATGCCTCCTCTTCTGGTTCTGAATCTGCCGTCCTTTCTCCTTCTGATAGTCTAGTGTATCAGTTACTTTTCCTTTTGCTATAATAAAGAACCCCGACAAAGCAGCTGACAGGCAGGAGGGCTCATTTTGGCTCACTGTTCGAGGGTGCGCAGTCCTTTGTGTTGGGAAAGCAAAGGCAGCTAGATCTTGATAGTCTGGAAGAGGAGAGCAGTGTGAGCTCTTCCCCTTTCGAAGCAGCCTACAGCCCAAACCCAAAGAATGGTGCCACCCTCCATCGTGGTGGGTCTTCCAACTCCAGTTAATCAAGCTAATCCCTCACAGGTGTGCCAGAGGCTCATCTCTGAGGTAATTTTAGATCCCGTCAAGCTGAAAGTATTGACTATCACGTCTAGATAATAGTATTTTGATTTTATCTTTTCAAAACCTTACTCCTTATTTTCACAAGTGTTTCTTGACTATTTCAAGTATTTCTCCTCTCCTCTTTATTTTTTCTTTCCTTCTACTAACTTTATCATTATAGAATTTCCTTCTTACAGTTTTTATGATTGGTTTATTTTTATTTTTCTAGGTTTTATAATAGAGCATTAGGTTGTTATTTGATAGTTTTCTCCTTTTGAAATGGCATGTCCTCCTTTAGATGTAGGTATTTATTGATTTAAGTTTGCTATGAACTCTCCTTAGATTTCCCTCAGATGGATCTTACAAGCATTGTTAATTTTGTGTTTACAATTTTGTCTCAAGAGGTGTTTCTGTATCTCTTTTGATTTCTTGACCCAATGATTGTTCAGAAACATAGTGTTTAATTTCTATGTACTTTGGAGTTTTCTGAAATTCTCTTATATTTATTTTAGTCATGCCATTGTGGTTGGGCTACTTGAGATTTCAGTATTCTTATATTTGTTAAGACTTGGTTTGTGGCTGAACAAATGCTCTCTCATGGAGAATGTTCAGTGTACTGGAGAACAATGAGTATTTGCCTCTATAAAACGAAATGTTATTTGTGTATCTATTAGGTCTGTAGTTCATGGCTGATGTTTCTTAACTGATTTTTCTGTCTGCACAAGCTACAGATGACTGAAAAGAGGACATTGGACTTGTTTTCCAATCTATCTCTGCTGCAGATCAGTTTATATTTACTGTATTTCACCACTGTGTCAAGGAAGAGTATCATGAATTCTAATATTAGGGATAATAGGTGATTGGTATTCATACTACCAATCAGGTAACTTATAGAAGCCTATAAGCTAATAAAATTTCAGAATATTTTATTTAAAATATATTGGCAGTCTTTAGTTAATTCAATTTCATTATAACTTAGTATTATTTAATTTGAAAATACAGCTTTAAAATAAGGAAGTATAACATTTAGTAGTAAAGATGGGTTGAACAGGAAAATATTTTTCAATCTGCTGTCCTGGAGATCAAACTTGGAGCTTTATGCATGCTAGAAAAGCACTCTGCCTTTGATCTTCACCCCTGGCTCATTTAACCAAAATAGTTTTGAATGTCAGCATTGTAAATAGCCTGATAAGTATATTAATTACTTTTATACAAAATAACCTTAGGCCTAAGACAGATTTATGACTACACTCGAGCAGTAACTATGCATTTTCTTTTCTTTTCTTTTCAGCCTATGACTGCAAACAGATTTCCAGTACCAACCTATGCAGCCAAGCAGCCTCCCCAGTTTCCATCAAGGTTGGGAAGAAATGGGTTTAGATGACTTGGCCACATTAAAATTCAGGAGTCAATGCCTTACAATTTCCATTTAAAGTTGACTTAGGGCAAGGTATTAGGTAATTTAGCTTGGAACAAGTTCGAATAGCACACAATTTGTGGGAAAGCTTTCTAAGAACTTTTAAATGAATGTCGTTATATTAGTACAACATCAGAAAAAAAATCTTAACAAAAAACGGAGTCAGCCTGCCGCCCTGTAGAGCTTTTGGTGTGTGTGAAATTCAGAATCAAGGACCTTATAATAACGAATGGTAGAAGACTCGGTGGTGGTGCCCGCTCTCCCACAGAGATGGCTGGAGAAGCTAGAGCAGGAGATGTGAGCCTTTGGAAAGGAAGAGACCGAGGAGGTAGGGACTGTGGGGCCAGGGCCAGGGCCGGAGCAGGACGCAGAGACGATGGGCTTTGTGGAGGACGTTTCTGTCACACACGCATCCACCTGTTCTGGTGACAAGTCAGGAACCAGGGGGCTCAGAAGTGCCTTCAAGGAACTAGGAGGGCCGAGGAGGCAGAATTACAGTTCTGCCCAGGGAGAAGTCTCAAGACAAGCTTTCCAGGCTTTGGGGACCCAGGGCCAGAGATGTTCTATACTCTTGATTGATTTCTGCGCAAAAGAGCCGGGAATACAAGTGTAGAAATTGTGACTAAAACTATATCATGCACCATAAAAAGAGAATCAGAGATCTTCTAGTGATCGTCAGACATGGGCTTTAAATAATTCTGATCCTGTTAGTGGTCCAGATTGAGATTTCAACATAGAACTGGAAATTAAAAAACAAAACAAAACAAAACAAAAAAAACCCCACAACCCCCCCCCCCCCGCCCGCCAGAAAAACACAGATCCCAGAATCTAAAAATACCAGAACTGAGGTGATAGGCTGAATGCATAACACTTGAAGGACATGTGAAATGTGTTACTGCACTTTATGTCCTATGAAATGTGTCTGACTCTTCCCACTCCCAAATCCCTTACATCCCAGTCATACTGTCATAGCCAGTGCTTTCTCCATGTGTAACTTACTATTCGGGAGGAGGGCGTTGCCATCCCCCTGAGGATGAAGAGGAAAACACGCGAGCTGAGTTATTTTCTAGATAGTGCTCTAGGGTGGCATGGGAGGGAGGGAGAAGGGGGGCCACAGCTTAGAGTCTGGATCTTGAGATGGATGTGTGTAGATATAATGGCTTGTTGAAATGTCAGGTTGGATACCGTTTGAGGGATCTGGAGTTTCACTCCTGTGTGTGAACCTAGAGTTAGTTTTACACAGAGCAGTGGTTTGATGCCCATAATTTAGAAAAAGATTTATATTTTTATTTATTTAATTTTATGTATATGAGTTTTTGCCAGTATGTATGTATGTATGTATGTGTGTATGTGTGTATGTATTTATATATGTGTGTATGTATGTATATATATATATATATATATATGTATGCATGTGTGTACACTATGTGTGTTGGTGCACATGGAGGCCAGAAGAGGATGTCAGATCCCCTCAAACTGGACTTTTTGATGGTTGTGAGCTACCATATGGATGCTGGGAACAGAAACTAAGTCTTCTATAAGATCATCAATTGTTCTTAACTGCTGAGCCTTCTCTTCAGCCATACCCATAATCCACCCATAATTTTTCAATTAAAGATAATTTTAAATGGACAGAAGTAAAACAATACGAAAATGAAAACTATTTAACAGCCGAAGAACAGGATTGCCCCTCCCCCAGTAACCCTTAGCTTCCTGTAGCTCCTCAGGGAGGGGATCAAGTCCCACAAGTTCCTCCTACACATGTACGTGATGGGATGCTGGTGGGCTTTTTCTCAATTAGATCTTGTCTGGGCGCCCTCCATGTCTGCAGATTCTTGGGTGTAACATCCACGTCGTTGCCAGGAGACAGGGTTTCCCAGCACATCTCCAGCTCTCAGGATCTTTGGTTCTCTCTTCTGCCTTTTCTTTGGGGTTCCCTGAACCACAGAGGGGATGCATAGATGTCCCATTCAGAACTGAGTGCTCAGCCGTCACACATACACACACATAGTGATTCCCCATTTTAGACTAGTTAGACTAGCCTAGACTAGTCTAAAACTGGGTCCCTTTAGCCAGTGAATACTGTATGGACAATGATCTCAGAGCATGGAGTAGAGAGTGCCCTTGCCTGTGCTCAGAGAGGTTGAGGGTTGTGTTGTGTTGAGCTTGTCATGAATCCAGCATTATTTCATTCAGTCCACGCACTCTGCTAACTTATTTTTCCTCCTCACAGGCCACCTCCACCGCAGCCAAAAATATCATCTCAGGGAAATTTGGTTCCTGCCCGGCCGGCTCCTGCACCTCCGTTATACAGCTCCCTCACCTGATGTTAGGTTCTTATTTTTCAGAAGTCTTCAGGGAACTGAGCAAATGCTTTTTGTTTTGTTTTTGTTTTTGTTTTTGTTTTCCTGATGTTTTCTTGAAAAGCTTTCTCTTCCAACTATGAATGAAAACAAACTACCACAAAACAAGCTTTATTAACACAGAAACGGAGTGGGGAGTTGAGAAATACAGGAACGTGCAGACACTCCAGGAGATTTAGAGTTAACTTCCCATTATTAAAATGTCTTCTTTGGTCATTTGTGAGTTTAATGCCCTTAACGTGGATTAAGTTATTTTGAACATATTATTGTAATGATTCTCAAATTAACTGTATTGGTGTAAGATTTGTCATGATGTGCTTAAATGTAATCCTGACTTTTTGACCTCAGTTTTCATTAATAGTTTCTGGTTGAACATTTGAACATGTATTAACCTAGGAAAACTGACTAACTGCCAATAATGTCTACAGCTTCACCTTGCATGGATTAACAGCCATTTATACAGACTCCTGTCTCTTTCTCATACACAAAAATGCAGATGTCCCGAAGAAGAATACACAAGAACCACAATTACTAGGTCGTGATATAATTTGAAAGTTTGAAATATGGTGTGTATTCAGTTATTGGCTTCCATTTTTTATGATCTTTCACGAATAATAACTATGATAAAATTGATTTAACACTAAATCAGTCACTGGCTTCCATTTTTTATGATCTTTCAACTCCAATGAATGGTAGAAATTGCTTTAACACTAAATTTTCTTTACACATCACGTAAAGCATTGTGGTAGAGTTGCTTTAGTTGAAGTGCACACTTTCCGGTACGAGGTGGTAGACTGAAGCAGATAGGTGCCGATTGAACAGAAGCATGGAGAATGCCTTCGCCAGGTGAGCTGTTATATTAAACCACTTGAGAATTCATGAGCACTTTAACTCTCAAATCTGAATTTCAAAGCTTGATATTGAGTCATTTAGAATGTTTACATTTACTAAGGTGTGCTGGATCTTATCTCTTTTGACTAATATTTTCATAAAAATTAGGGTGGAGAGAGGAAGGAAGAAATGATTTCCTTAGGTAACTACAGACATTATCATGGCATCTGTGAGTTACTGTCTCAGCTGTATTAAAATGAATTTGTACTTTGAAAGAAATGATATTGACACTAAAATTTTAAACACTTAAATTTTTTCATAATCTTTCATAAAGAAGTTTAATAATAGGTATATTAACTGAATTTCATTAGTTTTCTAAAATAATATTTTGGTTTGTGTATATATACATATTAAAATAAAAACATTTACAACAAATAAAATACTTGAAATTCCTTTTTGGTCTTCCTGTTACTTTCTAAATACACAACTATTTGGAGTCTTATTAATTTATGTGTTACGACTTTTGCCAAATGTGCACAACACCTGTGTTTAAGGAAAACACATTAGAAGATACAAAGTTCATTTTTCAGGATAAATATTTTAACAGTTACCCTGGTGAGGAATAAGGCGGTGTTGAAGGCCACAGGTCCGGCAGCACCTCTGAGGATGAAGAAAGTTGGCTGACTGACAGGAATCTGCCTTTAGAAGCATGTGACTGTCGCGCTGAGGTTTCAGCTAGGCGGTGGGCTGACATGTAGGCACTGTAGAATATCAGGGATCTGCCAATGCTACGTAAATTAATCGCACTGGTACGTTTCTAAGAAGAACGAAATTACATGAATTTAAGCCAAGGCAGTAGAGAACCACGTTGGAAGAAAGCCTGGTGGCAAGTCCAAGGAGCGTTGTGCTTGTGGAAGCATAGATCCAGAATAAGAACATCATTTTACTCTGTCTTGAGAAATTTCTCCACACATCGCAAAAATAAATCTTAGTTCAACCTTAGAAAGAGTACATACACAGATTGTGCTTTGGCTCCTGTGCACCATCCATCACAAGCGTCTCCAGCTCCGCATGCGCGGGTTTTGCTGCACGCAGCGGGGGACCAGGGTGAGAACTGAGGTGAGTGGTGGCAGGTGGAGGCGGGGCGGGAGTGGGTGCGCTCCAAAGACGTGGCCCACCGAGGCCCCGGGCACGTGCCCCACGCAACGGCTTTACAACTGCCTGGGTGCTCCAGGAGGCGCCATGCTGGGCGCCACGCTGTGCCCACTGCTGCTGCTGTTGGCCATGCTCGGGAGCGTGCTGGCATCAGGACCCGGTGAGTGCTCCGCGGGGCTGGGACTCTGAGTTTGGGGGACACTTTTCTCGTAGGTCTGTCATGCACGGTCATAAAACTCAAAAAGCATATCCCCAAAAAGCACTCCCAACAGCTTCTGGAACCCCACTTAAACTCCAAAACCGCCTTCCACGGATGATGTGCATGCCATAATAATTCGCCGGAAATAGGAACGGAAAGCCAGTGAGCCACAAAACCCTAAGCTCAGAGAGAGTGTAGAGGTGCATATGGGGTCTGGGCAGGGGCATACTCCTGGCTGAGTTGTTGGGTCAAGTAGGGTGGTTTAGATGCTCATGGCAACTTGGCAGGTTGTAATGTTGAAGTTGTGAGTCCAGCGCTTGTCTCCAGCTCTGACATGTTGCCCATTGTCCTGTAGACCTTGTGAAATGCGTCTTTTGCTTCCATGTCATGTGTTCCTCACGTGGGAGAGTAGGAAGGTGAGGGCAGGGTGCCAGCACCGTTGGGTTCTGATGAGTGCCCTCTTCCTGTTTATTATATTAGAAATTAAAATAGAAATTTAAGGGTGTATGGTAACATTTAAAACAACAGAGCCATACCTTTTACATGTTAACACACTTCAGAACTGAGAACCGTCTCGAAAAGCCAAAACGGAAACACAACTAAGTACTGTTCTCCAGGGGCATCGAGAGAAGACACCCAGACTGTATTCCTTCTGCTTCCAATCTGGTGTTTAACTTGAAGTACAAAGGAGGACTTTTGTAGCCATTTCAGACAATCACAGACTCTCTGCATGCTACACCAGTATGTTGGGCCAAAAGAAAAGGAACAGTTGCGATACAGAATCTAAAAACATACCAGCAAGCTTTACTCCTCCCTTCCCATTTCTTCCCTCTAATCCATCCAATCCATCCAACCCCTAAAACTCCTTCTTCCCTCCCTCCCCTCTTTTTACTTAATGAAATATATATGTATACACACACACACACACACACACACACACACACACACACACGGACTTAAACCAGCAAACTTTTCTTCATGAAATTCAATGGAATACCAATATTGAAGTTTGATTTTTTTTTTATGCATGGATAGATTACTATATTATCTTTAATCTTTAAAATTGTGGGGAATACACAAATTTACCCACAGCTTTTAAAAGAGTTTTTTTTTTAATTTAAATTTTACACGTATGAGTATTTTGCTGCATGTAAGTCTGTGTACCACTTCTGGGCCTGGTTGGTGCCCTTGGAGGTCAGGAGAAGGTGAAACAGTATTCCTTAGAACTGGAGTTACAGGCAGTTGTGAGCTGCCATGTGGGCGCGGGGAATCCACCCTAGGTCCTCTGGAAGGACCGTTAGTGCTTGTACCCTCTGAATCACCTCTCCAGCTCCTCAGTTTTTTAAAAAAGAAAAATCGTTAACTTTCACTTTTTAGGGCCGTTTCAGATTCACAGCGGAAGAGAGCAGACAATAGTGTTTGGATGTAGCCCCTGCCCTCCATTCTCCCACAGGGGTCAACATGTGGTGTTACAAGGTGCATTTGTTCCAGCCAACAAGTGCAAGTGTTTGCACTCGGGTTCTGTATGTTCTGTGTTTTGCACACGGATGCCCATCAGTGCAGTATCGGGCAGAGTAGCCTCACTGACCCGACAATCCTCTTCTCCTATCCGTCCTCCTTCCCACTCTCCCTAAGCGACCACCTTTCACTGTCTGCCTGTCCCAGAAGGCTGCATAGTTGGAATCATGCATGATGCAGCTAGCCTTGCAGACAGGTTTCTTTTAATTCAAAGCATACAATTTGGATTCCTTAATGTCTCTCTGTGGCTTGATAGCTTATTTCTTTGAAGTGTTGAAAACTATCCATTCCATTGTCTGTATCAACCACAGTTTATCCATTTATCTACTGAGAGACCTCTCAGCAGCTTCCCATTTCAACAGTGGTGAAGACAGCTACTGTCTACCTGCGTGTTCAGGTTTTATATGAACATAGTTTTTCATTCCTTTGGAGTCATTATGATGGTAAGAGAGTGTAGTGGTGTCTCATTGTTTTAATTTACAATTTTCTAATGGCATATGCTGTTGAAATTTTGATGTTTGGCCTTCAGCCTAGCCTTTGAACACGGGGCCCGCTCTTCAGCCCTGCGCCCGAGATCTTCTCATAGGCTCACTTGCTCTTTCTTTCTTTTTGAGAGGGGTCTTTTCAGGTTATTTGTCCATTTTTAAACTTGGCTTCTGTGCCACTCTTACCTTTAAAAATTCTTTGTATGTTTTGGGTAATAATCTTTTATCAGATGTGCTTTATTTTATTTTTAACCTTCTATGTATATATATGTCTGGCGTGTGTGTGTGTGTGTGTGTGTGTGTGTGTGTGTGTGTGTGAGAGAGAGAGAGAGAGAGAGAGAGAAAGAGAGATAGAGATAGAGATAGATAGATAGATAGATAGAGAGAGAGAGAGAGAGAGAGAGAGAGAGAGAGAGAGAGAGATGATACAGAGATCAGAGGACAACAGACCCAGATGTCAGTCTCTGCTTGCACTTTAGTTAAAGATTCTCTCTTGTTTTTCACTCTGCCTAGCTGGCCCTTGCACTTCTGGGGATATTCTGTCTCCACATCCAATCCCTCTGTAGGACCACAGGAATTACAGATGTGTCTTCCCATGCTCAGCTTTAGTTGGGTTCTGGAGATTTGAACTCAGGACCTTATACTTGCATGATGGGTGTTTTATCCACTGAGCTATCGCCCCACTCCAGATCTGCTTTTGAAGAACATTTTTTTCTCAGTCTATGCCCTTTCTTTTCCTCTTGGCATTACCTGTTGCAGAGCCTAACTTTTAGTTTTT
Organism: Peromyscus eremicus; assembly: GCF_949786415.1. Lineage (NCBI taxonomy): Eukaryota > Metazoa > Chordata > Mammalia > Rodentia > Cricetidae > Peromyscus > Peromyscus eremicus. The sequence goes on along the minus strand of NC_081433.1, from coordinate 17,279,266 downwards.
GGATATGCCCTTTATTATTTTATTATTGTATCTCTCCCAATTCTGTTTTTTAAATGTTTAGAAAACACAATATGTTGCTGTTTACTGTAGAAACCATGTTCTCTCCTACCCCCAGCCCGAGGACATACAGGTCTACTTCTTCCTGCCTATGACATGGTTCATGTGACTTTGCTCAGTCCCTGGTGTTGGTAAATCTGAAACAGAAGCTCCTCCAACACTGGTATGTGGCTCAGCAAGATGGTTCCACTGTGATGTGCCAATATATATTGCTTGTGATCGCACATTCTACTTTGTGGATGGGTTATACACGTTTCGTTAAAAATCCTCAGGGTTTTGAATGGGTTGCATTGGATTGGTAGGTATTTTAGTTTATTTGAAAAGTTTAATTGAAAAACAATTAAGTGTAAGAACATGGCTTATCCTTGTTCGGATGGTCTAGATTCCATAGTTTTCTCCATTTTCTTATTCTTCAGTCTAGCACAGTTTTCTGTCACTTTCATGAATGGGATCCTTTTAAGAAATTGTTCATTACTGGTGCTTCTGAAGTGATTGATATGTTAATTTTATACTCGATTGCTTTTGTTCTGCTTTTGATTCCCTTTATTGTTGTAGATGATCATATCATCCTCTACTTATGATAACGGCTGTGTCCTTGTCCTTCATCCAGGCTGGGGCCTGTCTGTAAACAATAGGAATCATCATGACTTACTGGTCTGGTTCCTACCTTTAATAGTAATGTGAGCAAGGGCTTCCATTGAATAGATATCTGTTGTACAGATGAATCACCTTTGTGAAAGTTCAGTTTTTAATTGGAATGTTTTGTTTTGTTTTTGTTTTTGTTTTGTTTTGTTTTGTTTTGCTTATTATTTCGAGGGGCTTGGGGTATGAGTGCTGCGGCACATGGAGGGAGGTCAGAAGACAACTTTGAGGAGTTAGTTCTCTCTTTCCACCTTTACATGGGTTCCAGGAACTGAACTCAGGCCACGAGGCTTGCATGGTAAGTGCCTTTACCTGTTGAGCTATCTTGCTTGCTCAAATGTTTTTTTTTCTGTTTGTTTTTGTTTGTTTTTGTTTTTGTTTTTGTTTTTGTTTTTGGAGACAGGGTTTCTCTGTATAGTTTTGGTGCCTGTCCTGGATCTCACTCTATAGACCACGCTGGCCTCGAACTCACAGAGATCCGCCTGCCTCTACCTCCCGAGTGCTTTTATTATTGTTTGGTCATATTTAAATGAACCGAGAACAGGTATCTGCTTTGCTGAAATCCTTATCAAAATAATTTTTGTCTGCGAAGAGTTTTCAGTCATGCATATTTTATTGTTTTTTTTCATCTGTTGTATGGTCATTTGCTTTTACTATTTCTGTATGTGTTGAGAATGGCAGAAGTATTTTCTCATTTCAACTGCTATAGGAATTCTTGGGATAAATTCTTTTTGGTCATGCTTTACCATTTTGATATATTGATTCAAACTGATGTAGATTAAATTTTGCTTAGAATTTTGTACTTAGGTTCACAAGTAGGTAGGCATATTTAGCTTCCTCATACCATCTTTAACTTTATTGTGAATATTATATTAACCATTACAGATATAACATTATATTAATAAATTCCATCTCCTTTTCTTGATACCACAGTGAACCTTAAGGTCACAGATGTATACTGTGTCACTGGAATTTCTAAGTTACTAATTGAATGAGAACTCCCAGACTTTGTTTGAAAAACAAATACACTCTCGTTATGTGAGGTCACACAAATTTCAGGGTTTATTTATTACTGTTCTACAGTTTTCCTATCTTACATAGACTGGTACAGTGGTATGCTACCACTACAAAGTTAAAATATATGCCTATAGCCTGAATGTTGAGCAATGAGTGTTGAGTAGCAGGACACATGGACATAGACACCTGTTGGGAAAACTGAGGTCTGTGTTAGAAAGTTGCCAGGCAGCCTCTGCTAAAACAATATGAAACAATGTAACAAGCTCCACGCTATAGAAGAAGGGAAGCTCATAGTGTAGGTAGGTTCTACCCAAGATTGCCCAAGATTGGCCACTACTGGAAGAAAGAAATCATTTCCCGGAATTAACTAGTCAGAAATAGATTAACAGTAAAGACAATAAGCTCAGCACTATGAATCTTTTCAGAATTTTAAATGGTGACAGATTTCAGATCCTGAGTAGTGAAGAATTGAGCCTCAGTAAAAACTCTCTGTTGGGCCGGGCAGTGGTGGCGCACGCCTTTAATCCCAACACTCTGGAGGCAAAGGCAGGGAGATCTCTGTGAGTTTGAGGCCAGCCTGGTCTACAGAGCTAGTTCCAGGACACCTAGGGTTGTTACACAGAGAAACCCTGTCTCGAAAAACCAAATAACAATAATAAAACTCTCATTTGGATAGCATTACTCCAGGCAAAGCTCTATTTAATTATTTTATTTGTATTCAAGATAATTACTCCTATAATCGCTTATATGTTAATTTTGTCCTTGCATTTTTAAAATTTCCTCTAAGAACTAATAGTTGTAATTATTCCTCTCTTAAAATGCAAACCATTTAATTAAATGAGTGGAATAAGGATAGTAGTTGTTACACTTACATGCATTGCTTAGAGAGTATAGAGTAGAGATTTGTAATCCTGAAATCTGCCGTAAGAGATGGCTCATCAGGTAAATGTATCTGCTGTCATGATTGACAACCTGAGTTTGATCCCTAGGACTCACACAGTGGAAGGAGAAAACTGACTACAACAAGCTGTCTTCCGACCACACTGTGGTCTATGTATCACACACACACACACACACACACACACACACACACACACGCATACAAATAGAATTTAAACAAAAATAGAATATGATCAGAGTATGTTTCATGTACTTATAAAATAGTATAATGAAATCCATTATTTTGTACAGCTAATTAAAAACAGACCTAGAGCAACACTGGTCCCAAGCTTTCCCAAGCCTTTCTTTCCGGAGTTTCCTCTACATTGTATGTGGATGAAGTTATACTGTACCATATCGGTTACCGCTGTCATTGCTGCAGCAGTGTTCAGAAACACCTTAAGGGAAGAAAAAATTATTTTTGCTCTCAGTTTCGAGTTTCAGTCCTGTAGTTTTCGTAAGCTTTCTGGCCATACATTCTGACTGAGTTTCTAAGTAGCGGGTGCTTTGGAGACATTCCCTCTTTGCTTAGTTTTGTGACAGCAATTGTTTGCACATTCTTTATATTCTTTCCTTAGAGCAGCTCTCCAGTGTGTGTTCTCATGTGTGCCTCGAGAATTGTGCAGTATCCATCCGATGGCTTTCTCACACAGTACACTCATGGAGAGTCTCTCCCGAGTGTTTTCATGAATTTGAAAAGAATGGTGAAAACTGGGTGGTTTCCTGCAGCCCTTATCTTTATTAGGTGTATGTATATCACTATGTTTTGATAGCCCATGAGAGAAATGCAGATGTCCCCATACTGTCCAGATTTATAGGGTTTCTCTCAGTGCATGCAATTAAAGAAGAGCTCTTGCCCACATTCCTTACATAGGTATGACCCATCTTTAATGTGTATTATCTCATCTTTAAAACTTCTTGGAAGCAAATGCATGCTTTCCACTTTCCATACATCCCTCAATGTGAGTTCCTTCATGTCAAAGAACAAATGGTTGGTAATGCAACCCTCCCCAAACTCCCTTCACCTTCATTTCTAAGGATGTGTGCTTGTTGTGTGGTGGTTTCACTGGAGTTTTTGAAGTCAAGATAGATGAAGTCTTTCCCACAATGCCTGTGTGTATATGGCTTCTCTCTGCATCCCTGACACTCAGGATTTGTGCCTTGGATATAACCTGGTAGGTTAGTTGAGATGATTGGCAGATGAAGGCTTTTGTACATAAAATACATCTCCTTGTCTTTTACCCCAGAAGTTGTCTTCTTGCTTTCATTGGAATCTGGAATCTTGTTGAAGGTTTCTTTCTATTGACTATTCTCTTTGCTTTTACAAGGTCTCTCTACTTCATGACTTCTCAGATTTGTCCTTGGTCTTTGGACTGACTTCAGCGTTATGGTATTTGTACATTTCTAGTAAAATTCAGACTCTGCAAAGTCACCACAGGTTATTTGAAAGCATAGAAAAAATTAGGCTCTAGATCCTTGGTGACCTCTCAGTGTATCTAGTTCACTTACCAAGGTATTCCTTTTCATGGAGCAAATCTTGGTGCAGCATAGATGAGCATGGTGTCTTCTAAGTGAAGGAATGTAGTCATCAGTACCTACTAAGTCCATGTTCTTGAAGGTTGCTGGCATCATATCTTTGCAGAATCCCCAACAATGCTGCCCCACCACCACCTGGAGGTTCCAGCAAAGCTAATCCTCCCAGATGAAATTTACAGTCACATCCCCAAAGCCACAGAGTCCCTTTTACAGCATTGTAGTCTCCCTTCCTACACTTCTACTGAGCACCACAGATGGTGCAGCAAAGGGACCCAAGAGTGTTAAAGGGCTCATAAGGACCCCAGGGTGGACTGTGGCTGAAGTGGTCAGTTACTTATTCATATGATCCTTTAAAGGCTTTGCATCTGTCTGATGATACCACATGCAAAAGAACATCAGGACCACAAAATCCCAGAGGAAACTGTAGAGAGCTCTGTATACTATGAAGATACCACAATATGGTAGAGTTTTATTGTCAGGAGAAACATGTGCCAGTAAGCCTGTTGACTACTGGAAACACCATGGTTCCACGTTATCGCTTAGGCTAGCTTGGAGGATCATTGCTCTGGTGACATAGAGCTGTCAGGTGATTCAATCAATACGCATGCCAGAGGGACCAGAGCTTCGTGAGTGCTGCCATCTGATGGCGCCTGCTTCTGCATCTAAGTCTCGTGGGACTGTCACATCTCCCCCTTAATTAAATCAGTCTGGAGTGTGAGTTGTTTGCTATCCAACCTCTATTAGAAGGACACAGGGTGGAAAAGTATGAATGACAGGTCTGTTGCCTCCCACAATCCAGTAGGGCTGCTGGGCACTTGTATCCACACTCAGCTTCCTTGTCATTATTAAGCTTTGAAGAAACAGCACACAAAATAATTTGCTGCCTCACAATATACAGGGAAACTGTACAAATTCATGTACTGAGTGAAGTATTTGTTACAGGATTTCCTTATTCTCTTGTCTTTGGGGACCAAGCATAAACGGGTTTGTAAGGTGACAGTAGCTGAGTTTTAGCCCCAATCCCACTGTCAGAAGAAACAAAAAGCAGTAAGCCTTATTTTATCTCTTAAAGTTTCATGAAGACTACTGGGAGTAGTTGATTGTAGTAGTGTAGTAGCAGGGTGGGGGCTCAGGTTGCCAATCATACAGTATTATATGGTCAGAATTCTGCAGCAAACCAGACGTGAACTAAAAATAGTCATAAAAGAAATATAACATCATTTTACTTTCCTGTGTCTTCCTTGAAGAATTGTCATGTGTTGGTAGTTTAATACAACAAATGTATCCTCTTATAGCCCAGGATCCTAGAAGCCTGAAGAGAGGTCTGGGAAATGCTGATTCCTTTTGGAGGCCCAAAGGAGAATTTCCTCCTGTTTAGTTACTGTTCTATTCAGCATGACCAAGGCAACTCTTATAAAAGAAAACATTTAATTGGGAATCTGCTTACAGTTTCAGAGGGTGAATCCATGGTCATTGTGATGGGGAGCAGGTGCGGCTAGGCGAGAGAAGGAGAGAGAGAGCGATGAGAGAGGAATGAGGAGAGAGAGAGAGAGAGAGAGAGAGAGAGAGAGAGAGAGAGAGAGGAGAGAGAGAGAGAGAGAGAGAGGAGAGGAGAGAGGGAGAGAGGAGAGAGGAGAGAGAGGAGAGAGGAGAGAGGAGAGAGAGGAGAGAGAAGAGCAGAGGAGAGAGAGAGAGAGGAGAGAGAGAGAGAGAGAGAGCGAGAGGAAGAGAGAGAGAGAGAGAGAGAGAGAGGCTGAGCTGGCCTGTGGACTTTGAAACCTCAGAAGCTACTCTCAGTGGACTACCTCAGCCTCGTGGCACCTCCCTAAGCAAGGACATATCTCCCAATCTTGCCCAAACAGTTCCACTCCCTGGTGTCTAAGCATTCAACTGAGTCTATGGAGGACATTCCCTTTCAAACCACCACACCTTCTAGGCCTCTATTTAAGGCTCCGAATACTGTTAGCAGTCCTTGGCTTTCCTGGCTTATCAACTCCCAGTCATTGCCCTTGTCTTCTTCACATTGGCAAATCTCCCCCCTCTCTTCCTTATTGAGTCAGTTGTCCCTGGATTTAAGTCCCCTACCATCTACCAACCTAGAATAATCTCATCTCAAGGTGCTTAGCTTAAATCCACTTCAATTTATAGGTTCATGGTGAACTTATCTTTTGTAGGGCCATGATTCATCCTACCACATCTGCCAATGTGGGTCTATCTTTGCTTTGAAACTGTAGGTAACTCTCCTGTGATTCTCTTAAAGTGACTTAACAGACCCCTCAGGAATTACACCTGCCACAGGCTCCATTTTCTGTTGTTTCTCCTACCACAAAGGAAACTACTGAGTTGCTTGCACAAAAGATAAGGTCAGCTGAGAGCCGTGGCTTATTTTGGCTCTTTGCAAAACTGGTTCTGTTTGTTTTGGTCAGTAAAAAGGGTAGAAGCCACGGAGCCTTCTGTGGTATATGTTACCCTCAAAGTCCACAGTGGTCTACCTAGTGTGCCTCTGGTCACTAATCATCAAGGAAGATATTCTCCCATGTGCTCTAGACTGCTCCATTAGTAATGATTAATTTTTTTGTATACATAGTATCCATGTGTTTGATCAAGACTCCAGCATAACTGCTTCAGTAAGACCTCTGAAACACCTTCCTTCAGGCCATGGACCCATGATGTTAAGAGCCAGAAAAAAATATCCACTCACATGGTATATTAGTTTCCTATTGCTGATATAAAAAGTTGCCATATGCATACACAGTGATTTAAGCAGCTTGAATTTGTTATTGTATACTGTCTTAGTCAGTGTTTTATTGCTATGAAGAGACACCATGACCTTGGAAACTCTTATAAAAGAAAGCATTTAATTAGGACAGATTTACAGTGCAGAATTTTAGTCCATTATCGTCATGCGGTAAGCATAGGGGCACACAGGCACACATGGTGCTGGAGAGGTAGCTGAGAGTTCTATATCTGGATCCGCAGGCAGCAGCAAGACAGAGACACTGGGCCTGGCTTGGGCTTTTGAGCCCTCAAAGCCTACCCCATTGACATACTTCTTCCAACAAGACCACATCTACTCCAACAAGGCCACACCTCCTAATCCTTCTCAGGTAGTGCCACTTTCTGATGACCAAACGTTCAAACATATGAGCCTATGGGGGCCATTCTTATTCAAACCACCATCTACACTTCTACAGACCCTAAGTGCATTCCAATGGGTTTAAACAAAGATCTTGAGTATGCTGTGTGTCTTCTTGAGGCTCTAGCAGATTACTGATTTCCTTTGCCTTTCCAACTTCCTGTAGCTATCAGCATTTCTTGGCTTTATGACCCTTTCTTCAACTTTAAAAGTCGATGACATTTGGCCTAAGTGTTTTTCACATTGCTAGTTCTCTGGTTCTCTCTTCCATTTCCTCCTTCTAAACTTTGATATCCTGTTGTGTCCATAGAGATAAAACTAAGATCATTTCCTCATTTTAAGGCCAAGAGACGGCAACCTTACTTCTGTTTGGCTATAGAGCCTGACATATTCATAGGTTCTGGGGATCAAGACTCGGATATCTTTGGACAGCGCTGTTATTGTTTGTACTGCAGGTAGGAAGGTGTACGGGTGCTGTTAGAAGCAAAGACTTGAAAAGCCTCCAGATGTGTCTTCTGTCATCTCTGCCCATTGAAAATGCAACTTTCCCTGGGACCACGGAATTACTAGCAGGAAGGAAATGACATCTACTGGTGCCTGGCCTTGAACTCACAGAGATCCACCTGTCTCTGTCTCCTAAGTGCTGGGATTAAAGGCCTGTGCCATCATGCCTGGCACAGTTAGTGTCTTTTGACTGGAGAATTTGATTGGGGCCATTAATATTTAAAGTTGTCTTTTAAAAGTTTGGTGTTGATTGCAGTCATTGGGATGTTGATGTTTAGTAGTGATATTTATTTTCTCAGTGAAAATTTGTTTTTCAATGATTATAGCTTCATTTTCTTTCTCTTTTCAGCCTGATGTATTGTTTCCTGCATTTCCTTTAAGTTTGGTCTGATGGATATATTTTTAAGCTTGTTTATATCATGGGAAGCTTTTCTTTTTTTTTTTCCTTCTTTCTTTTACAAAATTTATTTATTTTTATTTTATGTGCATTGGTGTTCTGCCTGTATGAATGTCTGTGTGAGGGTGTCAGATCTTGTAGTTACAGACAGCTGTTAGCTGCCATGTGGGTGCTGGGACTTGAACTCATAATCTGTGGAAGAGCAGTCAGTGCTCTTAACCGCTGAGCCATCTCTCCAGTTCCCATGGGAAGCTTTTCTTTCTCCTTCAAGTATGACAGGTAATTTTGTTGGGAATATTAATCTAGGTTGGGTGTTGAGGTTTTTTTTTTTTTTTTTTCTTTTTTTGGACGTGCAGTGTAATGCATTGTTCCAGGCTCTTCTGGCTTTCAAAGTTTCCATTGAGAAATCAACTGTTATTATTATGGGTTTTCCTTTTATATGTGACTTGCGTTTTATCTCCAGCTTCCAATCACTTTCTTTGTCTTGTATAGATAGTGTTTTAAGTATGACATACCATGCAGAGTTTCTTTCCTAGTCTTGTGTATTTGATGTTCCATGTGTTTCTTGTAGATGGGTGTGTCTTTCCTTAGCTTGGAAACGTTTTCTTCTATGGTCTTGTTGAAGATCTTGTCTATGCCATTGACTTGGGATTCTTCTCCCTCTTCTCTGCCTAAAATTCAAAGGGTTGGCTTTTGATATTGTCCCACATTTCCTGCATGTTCTTTCCCTGTTTTTATTTAAAATTTTCATTTTGTTATTTTGTGTAGATCCCCTACTTTATCTTTGAGTCCCGATATTCTATCTTCTGCTGGGTTCGTCCTACTCAAAAGGCTTTCTCTACAGTTTTCTAGCTCAGTCACTGGGTTTTGTAAAAATGTTCCATTTTCATTTCAGCTTTGTTCCTTTCAATATTCCTATCTCTTTATTAAATTCTGTTTTCAGATCTTGGTTATCTTCATCATTTCCATCAGTCTTATGTTCGTGGTTTTTTTTTCATCACTCAGAAATTTATTCTCTTTAAGTTAATTCTCTTCAAGTTTGTTGAGCTGTTTCTTTGTGTCTTTCTAAAAAAAATTTTTAAAAATTTATTTTTATTTCATGCACATTGGTGTTTTGCCTGAATGTATGTTTGTATGATGGTGACTGATGCCCTGGAGTTACAGACAGTTGTGAGCTGTCATATGGGTGCTGAGAATTGAACCTGGGTCCTCTGGAAGAGCAGCTAGTGCTCTTAACCACTGAGTCATCTCTCCAGCCCCTCTTTGTGTCTTTTTAAAAATCTTCAAATTTTGAAGTTTATGATTGTTCTTTTAAATTCCATGTCTTGGTTTTTCCATATTATTTGTGTTTTTGCTATGAGATCTGGGCATGTGGGCTGCTTTTGTTACTTCGTTTTCTGATATGGACAGAGAAGCTTGGTGCAGAACACAGGATGTGCAGGTCATGTTGCCCTAAGCATTAGAAATGGCTGAGGATGGAATAAATCAGGTGGACACAGAGTACTGGGTTGTCACGGAAGATGTGCATTCTGGTCCAAACCTGGAGTTTGGAGGTAGGTCTGGACATTGGGGGAGGTGCGTAGAGTGGAGGATCAGACAAGACTCATTGGGCTAGATCATGGTACAAGATGTGCAGGATCTGGCTGAGCAGAGAAGCTGTTATATGGCACAAGGGACCTGTAGGTTGGGGGTTGGCAGAGTATATCTTGGATGGAGTCTGGGCACTGAAGGACCATGCAAGCAGGAGTGGCCAGATGAGGCCAAGGCACAGGATGAGGAACCCTGTCTATATCTGATTGAGGAGGGTGTGTGGAGGAGAGGATTAGCTGTACTCACCTAGAGTTACCCTGGGGAAGAATGTGAAAGATCCGGCTGGGTGGAGAGGGTGATATCATTTTAGTTTTGGCTCTTCTGTACCCTTAAACTCACATGTTTGACCATTATCTACAGTAGATTTAAGGAAATGAGTATGCTTACATATTCTTCTTTCTATGCCACACTTCCTGATAGTGGTGTATGCGATTATATGTCCACTATCGTAAAACTTCATATTGCATCCATCATGTAGCTATGGGTCCCACGGCTGTTGTGCAGCTTTTACTCTGTATTTGAGTTTATTTAATGCTTACTTATAGACTTTATAGTACAATATATATATAGTTATGGGGGAAATTTGTCTGTCTGTTGTGAAGGGCATGAGGATTAGTTTCTTGGGGAATTCATTTATAAATATCCATCTTTTCTTTGGTAGTTGAATGACAGTGTTATTTAGTATAAATTTCTTGGGTCTCCAATTTATTAATTTAAATGGAGTGTTTCAATATTAAATACCTGAGTCACACTGCATTTTTCCCTTTATGGTCTGACATAGTTTACTCCCTAGTGCTGAGATAAACTCCATGACACAAAGCAACTTGGAGAGGAAAAGATGTATTGCATCTTACAGTTCCATGTCACAGTTCATCATTGGGGAAGCTTAGGCAGGAACTCATGGCAGGAACCCAGAGGCTGGAACTTAAGCAGAGGCCATGGAAGAAATCTGCTTACTGGCTTGCTCTCATAGCCCATTCAGCTTGCTTTTGATGCAACTCAGTACCAACTTCCCAGAAGTGGCACTACCCACAGTGGGCTTGGCCCGCTGACGTCAATTCTTAATCAAGAAAATGGCCCACAGACTTGCCTATGGGTCGATCTTAAGGGCTCATTTTCTCACTGGATCTTCCTCCTCCCAGATAACTTAGCTGTGTCAAGTCAAAAGTATCCTAACCAGAACAGTGATGTATGATGTTTTTCTACTTATATTCCCACTTGATTCTTGATTTTAAAAGGTCAACAATGTCCCAGACTGTGGCTCACCTTTGACGCATTTCTATGCATTATTCCCCAACAGGCAGTGCACTTTTTGGTCTATTGTTTTAAAATTTTTTATTTCAGCAAGATTTTCTTGAATTATATCTTTGATTGGTTTATTTTTGTCTTTGTGTGTAGCGTGAATTCTAATTGGTCTTAATAATAAAGCCTGGAGTCAGATACCGAGGGTAAAAGCTGAAAGACCAGAGCAGCAGAGCAGTCAGCCACCAGAGAGTTCTTACCTCTATAGCTCCTCAGACCTATAAAGGGTACTGAGCTCCTGGCTCCTCCTGCCTTATATGCCTCTCTCTGCCCAACCATATCACTTCTTGTCTCTACCTCCCTCATGCTGGGATTAAAGGTGTGTGCCTCCCAAGTACTGGAATCAAAGGCATGAGATACCAAGTGCTGGGATTAAAGGCATGAGCCTCCACCGCCTGGCTCTGTTTCTCTTTTAGACTGGATCAATCTGTGTAGCCCAGGGTGGCCTTGAACTCCTGATTTTCCTGTTTCCTCCTCCCAAGTGCTGGGATTCAAGGTATGTGCCACCACTGCCTGGCCTTTATGGTTAGCTGGTGGCTAGCTCCACACTTTGATCTCCAGGAAAGCTTTATTTGTTAGAGCACAAACAAAATATCTCATATGTGTTCTTGTTGTGAACACATTCTGAGTATGTTGAGTACCTTCTTTTGTCTTTCATGACCATTTTGTCTGTTTTCCAAATTAAATGTTTTCAGGGTTTTGTTTTAATATGGAACGCTTCATGAGTTAATCTATCACGTTTGCGCAGAGGCCACTAATTTTCTCTGACTAATTCCAGTTTTAGCCTGTACTCATGAAGTGAGCACTAGAATTTTCAAAGTAGCACACAGTGATGAGCCACTCATATTGGCGAAGTAAACCTTATGAAGGAAACTGAACGTCTAGTCAAATTAAAGCCAAGGTTACTAACTATGTCTTTCTCTCTTCAGATACTGAAAGTTCATTTGTACAAGTCGTATTTCCAGAGAAAGTTGAAGATAGTACAAGCTCAGAAGTAAGAAGCATCAATTCACTATACAAACTGTTTTATAAAACTTATTTGTATCACGTAGCTCTGGAACATATAAATTGTATGATGGTATCATGTCTATATCTAATATTACTGCTGATAAGAAATGTAAAGTTTTTATGGTAAAAGCAAATATAAAAATTAGAATGGGCTGCTAAAAATTTTTGTCAGTTCTTCATAGTATTTTTAGCAGTGAACATAACAAAATATGTTATGTGAACATAACAAAATAACAGAGAAAATTTACGTGTTTTATTTGACATTAAGGAGATATCTGGAGACCCAGGAGGAGAGTAATATTCTCTGAAATAGCTGATTTTGTTAATGTCTTTTAACAAAAACCTTTTTTCTTATGCTTGGTTCCTGACTCCACCCTCCCTCTTCCCAGCATTCTCAGTGTGGCTTTCCCACCTAACTTCCTGCCCAGGTACCAGCCTGTCAGCTTTTTATCAACCAATGAGAGTAATACACATTCATGGCGTAGAAAAGGATTATCCCACCCCAGGTCTTCACTTTCCCAGGATTGGGATTCTAAGCATGTGCCAAGCACAACTGTCTTTTTAAAAATGTGTGTTCTGATGGGGTTGGGGATTTAGCTCAGTGGTAGAGCACTTGCCTAGCAAGCACAAGGCCCTGGGTTCGGTCCTCAGCTCTGGAAAAAAAAAATGTGTGTTCTGGGGATCAAACTCAAGTCTTCATGCTGGCGAGGCAGGCATTTTACCAGCCAAGTCATCTCTCCAGCATGCGCTCCATCTTTTAATTAGCATATATTGATTGCACATGGTTATCCGTTTCTGCTTCTGTCTCTTTCCCTTCCCACTATTTTACTTCTTCTTACAAATAGCCCCCCCTCCACTTTCATGTCATGCATGTGATCTAGGTTCTACATAGGAGGGCAGCATGTGTGATCTGACTGAAATTTACAGAAGCACAGCTTTATGGTGCAGAATTCAGCCGTGGTCAGGATCTCCATGATTGTGAATATGCGGCTTGCACACATGGCATATTCTATTGTAGAATGTTTCTCTAGTCCTAAATAGCTCCCCCTTGCCCAACTGTGGTCCACCTCTCTTTCTATCCCCAGACCTCAGCAACCGTTGATGATCACACTTATTTTAATTAGGTTTATCTCTAACAGTTATCAGGTTATTTGCTTTCTTAAAATGAACATGGAGTATCCTATTTATTGAATCATTAACCAGCTGATAGATATTTTGGGCTCATTTTCAGATATTGGCTTTTGTGAAAAACTGTTTATGAGTATTTGTGCATGCACAGATATTTTCCTTTCTTTTGGTTAGACTCTTAGCAGTAAGACAGAGCAGTTTGTGCTTAACGCATCTAGAAGCTACCATGTAGTTGTCCACAGCGTCTGTGACCACATCGATTTATAGTTCACACGAGTAATGTTGGAGCATTCCAGTTTTTCCACGTGACAATGAACATTTGGTGTGGCCATGGGGTGTGGCCATGAGGAGCTGCTACGGCTTTCATTCATACTCTCCTCTGAATGTGTGACATCTTCCAGGGGTCCGTTAGGCATTGGTGTGTCTTTCATTCAAATGTTGATTCAGATCATTAATTCCCTTGAAGTCTGGGTTTGTTTACTTTGGAATCCTTAGAATTCATTGCATATTCTTCTCCAGTTCTTTGTCCGATGGATGAGTTGTAATGTTCTTGTCCCAATTTAGTACTTGCTTTTTTTTTTGTTTTTTCAAAGTATTTGAAATACAAACACTTACAGTTTTGATGTTGTACGGCTTGTCACATTTCCCTTTATGGGTCTTGTGGTTGGTTTTGTATCTACGAACTTTGTCGAGGACTGAACTGTGCTCCCTCAAATTTCACATGCGGAATCTCTAGCCCTCACTGCGTCTATTTCTGGAGATAGTGTACTTCAGGGATGTACTTGAAGCTGAGTGAGATCATGAAATAAAGATCTTAGTCCAAAGTCTTCATATACTTCTATCTTAGTGTGCTGTCTATTGCTGTGATGAACACTAAGACCAAAAGCTCTTTGGGGAGAAGAGCTTATTACGTCTTACAGGTCCTCGTCTATCATGAGCAATCCAGGAAAGGGGCTCAGGGCGGGAACCCAGAGGCAGGAAGTAAAAGAGAGCCAAGGAAGAGTGCTGCCTTCCAGATTGCCCCTCCTGGTTAAATCGACTGCTTTGTTTTGTTTTTTGTTTTTGTTTAAGACAGGGTTTTGATGTAGCTCTGGCTTGTCTGGAACTTGTTATATAGACTAGGCTGGCACCACACCCCTGGCAATTCACCTGTCCCTGCCTCACATTGCTGGGACTAAAGGCATCCACCTGCTTTCTCATACAACCCAAGAGCACCTGAGTGGATTGGCGCTGTCCGGCCCCTCCCACATTAATCGTTAATCAAGAAAATGCCTCATAGATTGGATTTGCCTACAGGTTAATCTGATGGAGATATTTTCTCCACTGAGGTTCCGTCTTCCCAGATGACACTAGCTTGTGTCATGTGGGCAAAACAACAACAAAACAAACAAAACAAACAAAAACCACGCCCTAACCTTCACAACTTCTAAGAGGAGGCAGAGACCACACTGGATCATGTGTGCAAAGAGTCATAGGGGGACAGAAGGCCGAGGGAGAGGACCCAGAGGCCGACTCTACTGCCCACCTACTGGGGCTTCCAGCCTCCCAAACTACGAAACTATTTTCTATTATGGAAGCTGCCTTGGCAGTGGTTATCTTATTTGCAGTATTTACTGTGTAGATGTCCAGAAGAGGCTGATATTGTAGCAGGAATCTTAAAAGTTCTTATTAATAAAAACAAACCTGGAGCCAGGTACTGGGGTGAATGCTGGAAGATCAGAGAAGCAGAACAAGCCACAGCCACCTCACCTTGCCAATTCCTCAGCTGATCCTTTTTCTTCAGACTGGAAGCCTCTGAGTCCTCATCTGAATGGATTTCAGCTGACTGCTTCTCGAAAGCCCGAAAGCTTAACCAGTCTTCCTGGTTTTCACGCCTGATATATCTTTCTGCCTCCTGCCAACACTTCCTGGGATTAAAGGTGTGAGTCACCATGCCTGGCTGTTTCCAGTATGGCTTTAAACTCATAGAGATCCAGGTGGATCTCTGCCTCTGGAATGCTAGGATTAAAGGCGTGTGCTGCCACTGTCTAACATCTATGTTTAATATTGTGGCTGTTCTGTTCTCTGACCCCAGATAAGTTTATTAGGGTGTACAATATTTTGAGGAACACAGTACCACCACATGATATGACCTTTTAGGGCACATGAAATGTGGTGCTATCATAGTTAGCTGTTAACTTGACATTCTAGGACAGTGGTTCTCAACTTATGGGTCGTGATCCCTTTGAGGGTCAAGTGACCTTGTGATGGGGTCACCTAAGACCATCAGAAAACACAGATATTTATATTATGATTCATAAGAGTAGCAAAATTACAGTTATGAAGTAGGAACAAAAATAATTTTATGGCTGAGGGTCACCGCCACATGAGGAAATGTGTTAAAGGGTCGCAGCATTAGGAAGGTTGAGAACTGCTTCTCAGGGATGAGGAACCCTCAGTTGAGGAATTACCTCCCCTGGATTGGACTGTGGCCACATCTGTGAGTCATTTTCTTAATTGCTAGTTGATGCAGGAGGGCCAGCCCCGCCCACTGTGGGAGGTGCTATCCAGTGGCATGTGCTCCTGGGCTGCACAAGAATGTAGCTGACTGTGAGCCTGAAGTAGGCCAGTAAGCAGTGCCCCTCCATGGCCTCTGATTTAACTCCTGCTGCAACATCCTTGGATGATGAACTGTAAACTGTAAGTTGAAAGAAACCATTTTCTCCACCAGTTGCTTTTAGTCAGTGTTTATCTAAGAACAGAAACTGAAGTAGAATAGGTTCTGTAACAGAACCCTGAGGATGTAGATGTGGCTTTGGTTTTGTCACAGATCCCTAAGGATGTGGACATGGCTTTGGAACAGTGTGGACAGAGGCTGAGAAGGCTTGATCATGCTGGGGATAAATCAATCTTACATTGTGTCTTAGTTAGGGTTCTATTGCTGTGAAGAGATACCATGACTACAACAACTCTTATAAAGGAAAGCATTTGATTGGGGTTGGCTTACAGTTCCAGAGGTTTAGTCCATTATCATCATGGTGGGAAGCATGGCAGCATGCAGGCAGACATGGTGCTGGAGAAAGAGCTGAGAGTTCTACATCTGGATCTGTAGGCAACAGGAAGTGAACTGAACTAGCCATAGCTTGAGCAAAGGAGACCTCAAAGCCCACCCCCACAGTGACACACTTCCTCCAACAAGGCCACACCTACCTCCACAAAGTCATACCTCCTAATAGTGCCACACCTAATGAGCCTATGGGGGCCAATTACATCACACATTGTTTGATGGACTGGAATATTGGCTGAAACTCTGATGAGGGCCCAGGATGAAAACAAATCAGAAAGCTATCATTTTGGAGAACACATGTGTAATCGTGAATAGAACATTGGTAGAACAGCAACAGGACTCCTCGAGAGGTCATAGGTGGAAGTGAGAAGCATTTTCATAGAAATGGCAGGCTAGGAGAGTGAACACGAAATTAGTGTGATTAAGAAGAAATTGGCATCATTGAGGTCCTCCTCAGGGTCAGCACACAGAGGTTGTGTTTCAGAAGCAGCAAGATGGTATCTCCTACTGGTGGCAGAACTTGGTGGCATAAGAGTTCCCAGGTGGTTTTGAAGGCATGAAGTGGGGTCATGGAGAGCAGCTGTGTCTTGGCACTGTGGGGCGGGGCTGGAGTTCCTGAAGAGAGTCCTGGAGAGGCTATTGGTGAAAGTGCAGCCCAGTTGTAGTAAGGGACCCCAGAAGTTTTGGAGATGCCAATATCATGGGATGACCACCCAGAACAGCAGCAGTGGAGTGGAACCAGCTGGAGCTTAGAAGACCGTCTCTGTGTGCTGAAGAGGGCAGGGCCAGAGAAGTGACCCAAGCCCCTTGGAGGAGCCCAGAAGATTGTGAGTTAATCCCAGACGTTGGACACGGAATTATTTACACTGTTGGAGCATGGTTTTCCTTTGTTCAGATTGTGACTTTGCCCTGGTTCTTCCTTCTTGAGGTAAGAAAGTATTTAACATAGTTTTGGTTTTATGGGTGCCCACAGTTGAGAGACTTTGAATTTTTTTTTTCTTCTTATTTTTTTCGAGACAGAGTTTCTCTGAGAAACAGTCCTGGCTGTTCTGGAACTCACTCTGTAGATCAGGTTGGCCTCGAACTCATGCCCAGGCCTCCTGAGTGCTGGGATCAAAGGCGTGCGCCACCACTGCCCAGTAAGACTTTGAATTTTTAAAAGAGATTTTTGAATTTGAAGAGACTTTGGAGTTTTACAGAGACTGAACTTTTCAAGGGTTGGAATTGGTAAGGACTATGGAATATCAAAGTTTGTATTGCATTCTACATTTGTGATATTTATTAATCTAAGATCTTGGGGGTCGAACCTAACAAAAGAGCAACAACCAAAACAAAAAAAAAAAGGCTATGTCTTAAAACGTGTTGTGTGTGAAGCTGACAAGGAATCAATTGTGCTGGCTAATTTTATGTGAACTTGACACAGTCTAGAGTCTTCTGAGAGGAGGGAACCTCAGTTGAGAAAATGCCTCCATAAGATCCAGCTGCAGGCAAGACTGTAGAGCATTTTCTTAATTAGTGATTGATTAGTTAGTGATGGGCTGGGAAGGTCCAGCCCATTGTGGTGGTCCCTGGGCAGGTGGTCCTGGGTTCTATAAGAAAGCAGGCTGAGCATGTTATGAGGAGCAAGCCAGTAAGCGGCACACCTTCATGGCCTCTGCATCAGCCCCCGCCTCCAGGTTCCAGCCCTGTTTGAGTTCCTGTCCTGACTTCCTTCAGTGATGGACTAGGATGTGGAAGTGTAAGGCCAAATAAACCCTTTCCTCTCCAACTTACTTTTGGTCATAGTGTTTCATCACAGCAACAGTAACCCTAACTAAAACAGTGTGTGTCTGTTTGTGGGTATAGACACATATGTATGGGTGCCTGTGGAAGCCAGAGGTGTTGGAGCTGGAGTTACAGGGAACTGTGAGCCACTTGACATGGGTGCTGGGAACAGAACTCAAGTCCTCTGGAAGAGCAGTTTATACTTTTAGCCCCTGAGCCATCTCTTCAGCCCTGGTCATGTGATTTATTTATTTATTTGCTTTTGAATGTACTTATGTGTATACTATGCCTATTGACTTGCATCTGTTGGGCCACTTTTACGTTCCTAGAATGAGACTAACCCGCTCATGGTATATGATCTTTTTAATGTGATGCTGGATTCCACTTACAAGTATGTGATTGAGGATCTTTGCATCTACAGTCATCAACAAAATTGGTGTATATTCTGTGATGTTCTTCTCTGGTTTTGGTGTCAAGATAGTGCTGGCTTCTTGAGTGAGCATTCCTCCCATCTCTGGTTTATTGATCAGTTTGAGGAGGGTGGTGGTTCCTTGTGAAGGGTCTGATGGAATTCAGCAGGGCATGTACCTAGTTTTAGTCCCTGTTCATCATTGATTGACTTCTTATTTCATCTTCAATTTCATTAGTTATCATTATCTGTTTAGATACATATTTTTAAATTTTTAAAATTTATTTTTATTTTATGTGCATTGGTGTTCTGCCTGTATGTGTGTGTGAGGGTATCTGGAGTTACAGACAGTTGTGAGCTGCTGGGTAGGTGCTGGGAATTGAACCTGGGTCCTCTGGAAGAGCAGCCAGTGCTCTTAACTGCTGAATCATTTCTCCAGCCTCTGTTTAGATGTATTCTTTTGGTTCAATGATGGTAGGTCATATATATCTATACATTTATTAATTTCTAGAAATGTATTGAAATATATTCAAATATTTCCTACTGGTCTTTTGGATTTCAGTAGTATCTATGGTAAAATCCCCACTTTAATTTCTAATTTTATTATTTGTTATCTTTCTGTTTTGTTTAATTTGATGAAAGGTTTGTCGATCTTTATTTTTACAAAGAATCTACTTTGTTTTAATAATTGAATGATTGAACTGCTCATTATTCTTCATTTTGTTAATTTTAGCTCTGACATTTCTATCCTTCTACTAATTTTGGGTTTGGCTCACACTTGTTTTTTTTGTTTTTTGGTTTTTTTTCCTGCCATAACCTTTTTATTGATTCTGTGGGAATTTTATATCACGCACCCTGATCACATTCATCTCCAGTTCTTCCATGTCCACTCCACCTTTGTGATCCCCCACAAAAGTGAAATAAAGGCAAGAATAAAAATCAAGAGGAAAAAAAAAAACCCATGTCCATTTGTGTTGTCTACATACTCATTGGAGCATGGTCAAACTCTCAGTGGCCTGCCCCTTCACTAGAACTGAGTCCTTCCCCTCCCGCACCCCTGCCTGAAGCCATCAGTTGTACAGACGACAACTTCAGCATCCCCATCATACTTTTTTTTTTTTTTCTCGAGACAGGGTTTCTCTGTGTAGCTTTGCGCCTTTCCTGGAACTCACTTGGTAGCCCAGGCTGGCCTCGAACTCACAGAGATCCGCCTGGCTCTGCCTCCCGAGTGCTGGGATTAAAGGCGTGCGCCACCACCGCCCGGCCCCCATCATACTTTTTAAGAGTCCTCTTTGATGGTTTTCTGTATAAGCTGCTACTTTGGGGGGGGGATATGATGTGGTGGGGGTAGGGGTTGTCACAGAAGTCCTCCTTGTCCCTCCCTTTCAACTTTGCATCTGCAGTTATCAGTATCACAGCAAGAGCAGCCTCCTAGCTCTTCACAGTCAGCAAGAGCACTGATCATGGGCCTCCACGTGGTTTCTGGCCACAGCATAGACTACAAACACGGCCCCGTCTGCAGTAGGACTATAGAACCAGACAAGGCCCCCAGCAGTAGCACAGACGGGGACCGCATCGCCATGGACATCAACATGGGTTCAGGCTACAGCAAAGATCACAGACCTCTGCATGGCCTTTGATGGGAATACTGGCCATGGACATCAACCCAGACCCTGGATGCAGTAGGACCATGGCCCAGACATGGTCATGGCCTCAGGTGGGCACTCAGATCCATACGGCCCCTGGCGGCAGCATGGCTCATGGATAATAACATGGCTTCAGAGAGTAACATGGCACAGATCAGGGACATCCCCATGGCCTTCAGTGGTAAAATGGGCCACAGACATCAACACAGACCTGGCTGCAGTAGGACCATGGACCCAGACAAGGCCCTCAGTGGCAGCACAGACCACGGGTCTCAACATGGTCTCTGGTGGCTACACAGGCCACTCACATCCACCAAGTCAGTAAAGCTGGAAGACATCAGCAAGGCATCAGTCAGAGGCGTAGACCACAATTCCTCACATGGATCTTGGGCTTCATCATGGCCTGGGGCAACGGCATGGACCTCATACACCAACATGGCCTCCAGTGGCATTATGGACCACGGCAGTCCCTTCAAGGAGGTCCAATCCAGAAAGTGAACCATTCCTGGACTCGGGCCTCCACTGTTGCCCAGAGCTGGGGTGATGCCGTGGCATATGGGGAGGCTGAGTCTGCACAAGCTCTAGGTTAGCTGCCACACGCCACCCTGCTGACCCTCCTGGGTGATGAAGGCTTCCACTGTTGACCACTCCCCTCTCACTGACATCACGTCTCCAGGTCCACCTCTCTCCACAGCACATGCACAACTCTGTTTTTCTCTTTCCCACTTCTCCATCTCACACTCGTTCATTGTAGTGGTACTTGGCTGTCTTTAGCTGTGGCCTGGCTCATACTTGTTTTAGCAAGACATTTATATAAATTGTTAGGTTTTTATTTAAGATCTTTCTGATTTTTCTTTAAATCAACAGATTTTTTTCAAAGATTTTATTTTCATTTTTCATCCCTCCCCCCCCCCCCCCCCGTTTCTGTGTGCACCTTGTGTATGCAGGTGTTCACAGAGGTCAAAGAGGGTGTCAGATCCCCTGGAGCTGGAATCACAGGGAATTGTGAGCCACCCAATGTGGGTGCTTCAAACTGAACTCTGAAGTGTCTTATTCAACTATTTTGCTCTCTTCCCAGGAGTGGGATTTCTTAGTCATCAAAAGTAGGCATTTGCTTGCTGCGAGTAACTTAAACATAAATTTAACATCTTGTCCAGCAAATGGCCTGTGGCTTCCATAGATGAACATCCCTGCTTGCTCTAAGGCGTTAACTCCAACTCCCCATTTATTCTGCAAGTGAAAGGAGTGTGTACTCGGGCGCACCGCGACACTACAGGTGAAGCGCTGTTACTGGCAACTAAAATCCCCCCAATCGTTCTTTCTGTTTTGAGAAGTGATTCATACAAGAACTATGTAGGGAACAGATGGAGCACTTTCATCTTTGTGGTGCAAGGAAGAGACTGTGGACGGACAGCATGGGATTGTCTTCTTACTCTTTCAGAGGGCCTGCCACCCAGCTTCCAAAAATAAATCACACATGGAGGCCTAGTCTTAATTATGAATGCCCAGCTTTAGCTTGGCTTGTTTCTTGCCAGCTTTTCTTAAAATTATCCCATCTATCTTTTGCTTCTGGGCTTTTCCTTTTCTATTCCTGTATACCTTTCTTGTTTCTTACTCAGTGACTTGTGTAGCCGGATGGCTGACCCCTGGAGTCCTCCTTCTCTGGCTACTACTACTTTTCTCCTCCCAGATTTCTCCTTCTATATCTTCTGCCTGCCAGCCCCGCCTATCCTTTCTCCTGCCTTGCTATTGGCTGTTCACTTCTTTATTAGACCGTCAGGTGTTTTAGACAGGCATCCCAACACAGCTTCACAGAGTTAAACAAATGCAACATAAACAAAAGTAACACACCTTAAAATAATATTCCCTAACATGGGCTCTTCTTTCATAGGCATTTAGGATTTAGTAATGTAGAGATTTCTAATCCTGTGTAAATCAAGAGTAGCTTGTTTGTGTTTCAGTGAATGGGTTATATAAAAAGGTAAACATTTAAAATATGTTGTTGCCAATTTTTTAACACAGGCAATGTGCGATGATTTTATGAATTATTTGAAACATGCTTGGAGGGGTTGGTTGATTCTGAGTTGCTGTTTGCTTCTCATCAAAATCTGTCCTAACTCTATTTTTCTGGACTCTCTAGGAACAGGTTACCTACATTATTCCAGTAGAGAAGAAGAGATACATTGTGCACCTCCAGAAAAGGTGATTTCTCTTTTATTCTTTAGCTTGGTATTCCATTTTATTTCTTTGAAACAGTTTACTTGTAACAGCAGTGGAGTATAGAACAATAATAGAGCTCTCATTGAAATTGTCAGCTGTCTCTATGAACAGTTACTCAAGTGATCTTTGTGAATGAGGTTTGGGAACCAATAAAATAGAGACTTCCCTCTTGAAGACCAGTCAATACACATTTTGGTTGGTAGAACTAGAAGGACGAATCAAAGCAGAGGGCAGGAATGGGCAGACCTTGGTCAGAGACACGGGTTTCCTGTGGTAAGGCTGGCTGTGAACTGCCTAGGGGGTCAGCCCAGGGGAAATACTCAGTTGGCAGTTAATTCAACAATAGAATGTGGGAGAAACAATTGGATTTTGACATTTCATGGTTTTTTTTTAATACTTTCAACAAATATAGAAGGGATGTATCTCAACATAATAAAGTCTATATATAACAAACCCCACGCCAACCCCATACTCAATGGTGAAAGTTGAAAGGGTTCCTCCTAAGGTCAAGAATATGGCCACCTCACCACGTCTATCCAGCATAGTGCTGAAAGAGCAGTCGGAAGAGTGCTGCAAAAGAAAGGGAGAAAAACACTTGATCTGGGAAGATGATGTCACAGTGTTCTTGTAGGTAAAGGATATTACCATATCTATCTATCTTATCTACGTGGAGTGAAGGCCACGTAGTTAAAAGGGACATTAATTTAGTGGCGTAACTTACAGATGAAGGGATAGGTAGGTTGCGGGTTGTGGGAAAGACTCAGCGCAGTCCTGCGGTGGTCTCTGGAGAACTCCGCTCGGTCTACCTCTGGCGTCCATGGTCCAGGAAACGAGAGCGCGGCGCATCCGGATCTCCGGTCTTCAGGGCCCTCTCTTGGTCCCGCCTTGTAGGCGTGACAGTTACCGAAGCCTCAATGGGGGTTGGAACTTCCAGATAGATCAAAGCTGGAATGGCTACCCACTACACTGTAGTACTCAAAATTATGTTTTTTTTTTTAAGATTTATTTTTTTATTTTATGTATATGAATATTTTGCCTGCATGTATGTGTATGTACCATGTATGTACCTGGTTATGGTGGAAGCCAGAAAAGGATGTCTGGTCCTCTGAAACTGGAGTTACAGATGGTTGTGAGCTGCCATGTGGGATTTGGGAACTGAACCTGGGTGCTCTGGAAGTGTTCTTAACCTCTGATCTCTCTCCCTAGTGCCTGGAAGCTATGATTTGTTTTTTTTTTTTTTTTAAAAAAAAATATCGTTATTGCCATCACTAAAATCGAACAAACTGCTTAACAGAGGTGTGAATGAATTTTCAGCGTGAGAAGGGAAAACAGCATAACTGATTGCCATGGAAACACACAAGGAAGTTGGGCAACACTGAGATGCGGGAATGTGTATATGCACAGAGAGACAGGAAGGACGCAGGAGGAAGGGCCGGCTCACCAACGGACACCAACCGAGAGATGGCGTCCAGCAAGTCATGGCAGAGTGGTTTTCCTTAACCTCCGCCTGCCACTCAGACCTGACAGCTAGGGCGTGTGGGAGGGCGCCATTGCTAGCCCTTGGGAGACCAGGTCCGGTGGAGAACCGGAAGCAGCAGACTGGGCGCTCACCGAAGCCAGAGGGGGGGTGAGGGGCAGAAGTAAAGCTGAAACAACACAGTATGTGCAGAATATGGTCCCCCAAGAAGTTTTAGCTTAGATCTGAGTTTCTAAGGATAATAGGACTTGATTTTCTTCAACCACATTATCAGACATATGTATATATATAATGTATATTACATATATAGTATGTATCATATAATATATAACATGTATTATATTTTATTATATCTTAATTATTATATACAGTATAATCACATGTCATATAATACATAATATAATAAAATATGTCATATTATTAAAATGTATAATTATATGTCTCATATAATTATATATAACTATATATAATTATAAATATAGTATATAAAATTATAAAATACAATGTATTGTATATAATAAATAAAAATATTAAAATATAATTATATATTATGCTATACCAAAATATAACTAATATATTATATACAATTAATATTGCATACATTAACATGCAGTATTATATATAATTGATATAATCAATATGCAACATTGATATATAACATAATATTGATATATAATATATCATACTGTATATATTAGAATAAAGGAGCAGAAAATTCTCAAAACCCTCCATCCAGTTGATATCTCTGTAAATAAAAAAAAATGGCTCTACCCCTCTTGCAGCCCCCTCCCTTTATTAAAAGGAGCCCAAGTGGGCTGGAGAGAAGGCTCAGTGGTTAAGAGTGCTTATTGCCCTTGCAAAGGACGTAGGCTTGCTCCCCAGAATTCGAATGGCTCCTAAGCACCTGTAACTCCAGCTCTAGGAGACAGGTTACCCTCTGGCTTCTATGTGCACTTACACGCCCTGTGGTGCACAAATCCGTGCAGGCACACACACTCATGAAAAAGTAAATCTTTCTGAAAAATAAAAAGAACCCACTATGTTGGAGCCATTATTTTGAGTAAATGTGTATTACTTTGCCTGACGTGTATTGTATAGCAAAGGACACACTACCACTGTGCTGAAAGTTGCCCTTTCCTCTACAGCTTAGGAGAATAAGCCTGTTAGTTTCTAAGACCCTCTTGTTTCTGCCCAAACACCCTACCTCTGCTGTTGTCGCTGGAATGTCCCCCTAGCATGTTCAGGTTAATGGGCGTGGCTATGTTCCAATAAAGCTTTATTTACAGAAGTGTGGGGTGGGGCAGAGTTTACCGACAGCTGCTCTGTTATTTCTGAAAGAGTAACTCAGAATTTTCTTTTCTGCATGCAGTTATTTTTTAGCAGACCGTTTTATGGTTTATTCGTACAATAAAGGATTTGTGACTACTCAGTCTCTAGACATTCCGGTAAGATTTAAGTTATTGTATGAGTTTTCAGAAAACTTTAAAAAAAAATTGGGTGAATACTTTCCAAGCACACTAGACTCTCAGGACCTGGAGGCGATATATTTGAGGTACTCACCACCTGGTCCCTAACTGCTTCCTGATGTCTTGGCGGGGTTAAATTAGTTGACTGAGGGCCTTTCATGGGTACTGCCTACAGACTGCTGCTTCACCAGTACTTCCTGAGAGAGGGAATATAAATGGAAGTAAAATAAGCAGATTAAGAACATGAGTGCGCAGAAGCACAGACCAAGACCTTTTGTGTCCACTGCTCCCACTGCATACATACCTCAACCCTTCTGTGTTCCACAGGTGTTCTTCGGTGCCCCTCCCCTAACCTTATTCAGACCTGAGGAGTTTGAATGCTTGATCGATTATCGAGTAAAACCATGCTTTAATGTATTTTAATATGGTTGTGTGTTTTCTGGGTTTTTTTTCTGTCTCTTCCCTTTGGGCTCTCTGTTTCTGGGAGTGTGTTGTCTGTGAAAGGGTGTGGAGGGAGCACCCTGCATCTTTTTGGCCCCACCACATCCCTTCTCTGGCCCTGCCTCTGTCCTTGCAGATGACACGCTTTGTGTTAGCATGGCTCCAGAGCCCTCCTTTCCTGGCACACTGGTGCTTCAAGCTTCTAAGAATCCTAGGCCCCAGTGCCCCTTTTTAGGCAGCACATTACAATTTTAAAGATTCTCAGGGCTTTTAATTGATGTCTTAAATCTCTACATTGGAAAAAAATTACGGAGACTTTTTGAGTATCTCACTTTGTGCACCCCATTGTAATCGTGTATTTATGAACACTATCTACCCTCTTCTGTCTATTTTTCAAAGCAGAAAGTTATTTGAAAGTTTTGAAAGGTCCTTACTAACCAGTCTACTTTTTTTCATCCCTAGTCTCAATGCTACTATCAAGGATACATTGAAGACTATCCGAACTCCGTTGCCATACTCAGCACGTGCTCTGGACTGAGGTTATTAACTTTCTACTGCTCTGGCTGTGATATTTGGCTGCAGTGAATGCATTTTGCTTCTGTTCACATGCAGCTGGGGCAGATTTCTCACATGCTTGTTGGTGATGTTCTTCTCCAGAGGTGGTCCCAGTGGTCTGGATTTCTCTCCCTTCCTTTGCAGACCAGAGATAATTCTAACTTCTGGAGGGTTTAGACTTCCCAATATCATTGCTCTCCTCTTACCTTTTTTTTTTTTGTTTGTTTTTTGATTTTGTTTTTTTCAAGACAGGGTTTCTCTGTGTAACTTTGGAGCCTGTCCTGGAACTCACTCTGTAGCCCAGGCTGGCCTCGAACTCACAGAGATCCACCTACCTCTGCCTCCCAAGTGCTGGGATTAATGGCATGTGCCATGACCACCGGCCC
Source organism: Peromyscus eremicus (assembly GCF_949786415.1). Lineage (NCBI taxonomy): Eukaryota > Metazoa > Chordata > Mammalia > Rodentia > Cricetidae > Peromyscus > Peromyscus eremicus. Next base: position 17,252,600 of record NC_081433.1, on the reverse strand, counting down.
TCTTACTTTTGTTAACAACAGAAATGACAAGTGAATGTTCTAAGTTAGAGGAGCAAGGTTGAGGATGGGTTATTATTTTTTTTCAGCAAATAGAAATTTTACAATACCTATCACATATTTTAGTGTTTGGAGATGAAAGTAAAATAAATAAACATAAATGAATTTTGCTTGAAAGTAAAATAAATAAACATAAATGAATTTTGCTTTTCCTCATAAAAATTATCTTTACAGTGAGGAGGCAAGTCATATCTTTGTAATTATTAATTCAATACTCTTTTCTTTTTTTAAAAAAAATATTAACAGTCCTTTCTCTAACTCTTGAAAATGTATTTGGTTTCTTCTTTTCTGCTTCGGATAGATTTTTCATCTTGTCAGAATTTTCCACCTTTGTTTTCAGTGAACGTCTTTTTCCCAAATGCTTTCTGAGCTTCCTGCGTGGAACCTTGAAATTTAAACCTGAAACCAGTTTCTCACGCAGAAGTGGCACACTGGCCTACCTCATTTCAGGGAAGCCAAGTTCTGCAAACTGATTACCTCTTCAGAATCAGGCTTCTGATGTTTTATTCAAACTATATACCCAACCAAAATACATATCATTTTATAAACACTGCTAGATTTTATTTTCATTAGTAAAATTGCCGATGTACATTTTCATTATAAAAGCCTGATAATCAGGTTTTCAAAGTTCTGCAGGCTAGAGAGACATTTACTAATGTTTCTGTTTACTAAACTGTTAAGGAGCTACTGACAGAAGCACAGGAAAGTCATTGGATTACTGTCATACTGTGTTCCTAGAAATTGTAAAGCTGGTTTCTGTTAGTCTTGTAGCAAACAACAACAACAAACAAAAATCAAAAAAAAAAAAAAAAGGAAAGAAAGAAAAGACATATGGAGTTTTGTATTAGAGAAATTATTTTTCTTTTCAAAGCCATCTCTGAAACAATTTTTGGAACAAAATACTGGACTGAAAACATTCCATATTTTTTATTGTTTCATTGGATGCTAATAGATTTTTCACAACACAGATTTTATGAAAAGTACTTAACAATTTCATCCTTAATGTTGCAGAGGAATCCTGCAATTTGAAAATGTGTCTTATGGAATTGAGCCCCTGGAATCTACAGTTAGATTACAGCACATTATTTATAAATTAGAGAATGAAGGGGACGATGACCTAACAGTTTTTAACACAAATAGCAGAAACATACAGATACCGATGAACTACGACATTCTTATCAACGAAAAGGTGAGTTTTGTGTACTTTCATTTTCAAAGCACTTATTAGTTCTAATTCATTAAAATAGTGTGGGAGACTGTTGTATGGTTGCAGGAGGGCCATTCCTTATGGATAGCCCTGTCTCACTGTCCTACAATTGCCCTGAAGCCAGGTGTGGTCTTTTCCTTCTGGCCACATTCTATCACCTACTTTGTATGGCTTACTTTATTTTAGATTTGTTTTTTGCTTAGTTTTGGTTTTTGTTTGTTTTGTCATGTCCTTATTAGTGTGAACAAAAACACCTGAAAAGAAGCAATGTCTGCGGAGAACGAGGGACTTACTAGAAGAATTTCAACACTGTAGAGAGATTGGACTGTTTTGGGTCCAAAGGGCAGTTGTGTTATCTTAGGCTGGGTCTAGCCCTGGGAACAGCCATCCCTTTTCTCCTAGTGCCAGAATTAACATCTTATGACTTAGTAGATAGAAAGCTTTTGGAATCTATTAACTTAGCAGACCATTAGCTCCCATCAATCCAAAGGCTAAGAATGTCATCAGATAGCATCTTGGGCCTGTGGGAAAACTTCTCACGACTCACATCTTGCTGTACCCACCTTTCTTATGGACTCACCAATATATTTTAAAGTTGCCTTGATTTATGATTTTCTTTGTTCTGAGTAACTATAAACTTCACAAAACTGATTCCATGAGGGAACACAGAATTTAGGGTAACCTAAGTCTGTGTTCCTGGGCCATAGTCACTCAAAATAACTCTATAATAAACTACCTCTTATTCCTTTAGAGGTAAGAGTGGTTTTGCACCAACATTAGCATAGTTAAGTTTGTATACAATTGAAATGTCCCTGATAGAAATGTTGGACATACCCAGATTGTTCAGGGCACACCCTGGACAAGGACATGGTGGTTCTTCATAAATGTAGCTCTGAAGGAGAAGTGGAATTGTGACCTAGGTCATGCTGACATAAATAACTGTGTTTGTAGAAGAGCACAAGGTGGTACAGGATGTTCCTGTGTGTCCTTTCTGTCTGTGTGAGTTTAACCCCAGACTTTAGCTGGCTATTAAAGAGAAACAGAAGTGTATTTCTCAGCCTCCTCAGTTTCTAGATAGGATCATAGTGGGAAAAATATGGCTCCTAACATGAGCAGGCGTAGCATGTCACCCTGGACTGAATGCTGAAAGGAGGCGACTCCTTCACATTTCATCTTTTCCATGTCCTGCTATCTGTCATGCGGCCATCCTGATATATCAGGGCTTACAAGGACAAAGATGCTACAATCTGGGTATCTGAACCAGAGAAAATAAGGGAAGTGGCTCCGTGGTAAAAGTGCCTTCTCTACAAGCATGAGGCCTGAGTTCAGATCCCCTGCACCCATGAAAAGGCAGGGTATGGCAGTGTGTGTGTGAAACCCCAACTCTGCGGAGACAGGTGGATCCCTGAGTACACTGGCCAGCTGACTTAGCCAAATCAATGAGCTCTAGGTTTGGTGAGAAACCCTCCCTCAAAAGTTTATTTATTTAATAAAGAAATAAATAATAATAAAATAATAAAAGTTAGTTTATTTAGCTAATACATCACAGAGAGGACACACAGGAACATCCTGCACCACCTTGTGCTCTGGTACAAACACAGTTATTTATGTCAGCATGAGCGGGGTCACAGTTCCGCTTCTCAGAGCTACACTTAGGAAGAACCACCATGTCCTTGTCCAGGGTGTGTCCCGAACAATCTGGGTATGTCCAGCAGTTCTGTTAGGGACATTTCAATAATAAGGTGGAAGAGAATTGATGTCTCCCTCCTGTTGAGCAGGCCCTAAGACCAATTAGATAACTGTTGGTTGGTGTCAAGACATGAGTGTCACTACTGTATCTTCACGGATATCTTGTCAGGATGGTTGTTGTTGTGGTTCATAGGCACTATAACGGGGTAGGACTATTGATGGTTTTCTTCTCTTGGCAGCTGGCATGTCACCTTCTGGTACTAAGCTAGTCCTTAGGAAAGAGGCTTTTGGGTCAGATGTAGCTCCAGTCATCCAAGTCCTGTGTCCTAAGTGTGTGGTGTCTTCAGCAACAGTGACTTACCTTCAACTTCTAGGAGGTTACTGTGGACAATGGCAACAGCCTATACTGTTTTGGGAGTCTCTTGAATTCCCCTGACCAACAGTTCAAAGGGAGGTTTCTTGTGGTTGGTGCTGGAATTTTTGCTAGTCTATGGCTCTTGATGGGAGACTGTTGGCCCAAGAGACGTAACTGTATTTAAGCACTCTGTCTATGTATGTATATACTTACTCTTATACATACTATATGTAATTTTAGGTAGATATAAAATAATATGATTCCTTATGGCTTTTCAAACACCCTTCATGTTAATTTTTCCTCCTCCCTCCCTTCTCCTCCATTAAAGAGCCTCTCTTCCCCTACTCGCCACTTCATATCACCTGTACCTTGCTATCCCCTCACTTATATTCCCCTACCTGTTGTGGTCTCTTTTCAGTTTTCCTGTCTTCTGTAGTTTCTCTAGGTTCTGTACACACTTCTAAAGATTTGGAGTTAGGAACCAAGTCTGAGTTACCCCATTCACTATGTTCTTTCCTGGTTCCACCCATTTACCTGCAAATTTCAGTTTTCTTTATAACGGACTAGCATTCCACAGTACGTATAACACATTTTCATCATTTATTCATCAGCTTAAATTTTTGCTGTGTTATGGTCAGATGGGGTGCACAGAATTATATCAGTTTTTCTGAATTTCTTCTGATTTGTTTTGTGTCTTAGTATATGGTTTAAAAGCATCCATGTGCTGCTGAGTAGAATGTATATTCTTTTGTGTTTGGGTGGAATATTCTTTAGATATCTGTTAATTCTGATGTTTCTCTGTTTTCGTCTGGAAGATCTGTGTATTGGAAGCATTGGCACACGTAGTAAAATCACCTACTATTAACTGCTTGAGTTAATCTATATCTTTATTTCCAATCCTATACTTTTTATGAAAAAGTGTGCACTGGAGTTGAATACATATATGGTTAGGAGTATAACGTTGGAATGGATGTCCTTTAGTTTGAAGTCTATTTTGTTGTCAGATACTAGGATAGTGATAACTGCTTGCTACTTGGTATTATGTGCTTGGAGTATTTTTTTCTATCTTTCCATTTTAAAGTGGTACCTATCTTTAAAGGTAACACAAGTTTTTAGTCTATCTATCAATTGATCGATCGATTGATCTATCATTTTTCTTTGGTGACTGGAGAGACAGCTGTGAGTGCTGGGAACCATATTCTTATACTTTTGGTTGTGAGCCTAGCCTTTAATGGCTGAACCATCTCTCCAGCCCTTATTTATTTTTGTTGCTGACATTTTTAGACATAGCCTATATATATCCCTGACTGTCCTGGAACTCACTATGTGGACCAGGGTGGCTTCAAAATCACAGAGATCTGCCTACCTCTGGTTGTTTACTGATGAGATTAAAGGCCTCTGCCACTATGCGTGGCTCAAGAGGAGTGTTTTTGTAGACAACAGATAGATGGATTTTGTTTCTTAATCCATTGAGCCAGCCTGTGTCTTTTGATTGGGGAGTTGAGGCCATTAATATTTAAAGTTATTATTGTAAAGTGTGTATTGATTGTACCAATTTTGTTGTTGTGTTTTTAGTCATATTTTGTGTTTTAGTCATTATAGCTTCATTTTTTTCTACAGTCTTTTGCTATGGCTGTTCCTCTCTTTAGTTGAAAGTATTGTTTTCAGGGTATGCTTAGGGGTGGTTTGGTGAGCATGACTCTTTTGATCTTTCTGTATCATGGGAAGATTTCTCCTTCAATGATGCAGACAGTTTTGCTATGAAGAGTAGTCTAAAATGGCATCCATGGTCTTTTAAAGCATGGAGAGCATTCATACAGGATCCTCTTTCAGTTTCATGTATAAATCAGCTATTCTGATGGGTTTTCTTTTATTTAATAACTTGTGTCTTTTTTCTTGCAGCTTCCAATACTTTCTTTGTTCATATTGTTTTAACTATGATATGCCATGCTGAGTTCCTTTCCTATTGTGTGTACAAGGTGTTCTTTATGCTTCTTGTATTTGTATGGGTGTGTCTTTCTTTTGTTTGGGAGAAGTTTTCTTCTATGACCTTGTCAAAAGATCTGGTCTGTGCTATTCACTTGGGATTCTTCTTCCTCATCTATTCCTAGAATTCAAAGGATTAGTCTTTTGATGGTATCTAATTATCCATTTCTGTGCTTAAAAAAAAAAAACCCAACTTCCTACTTTTTGCTTGTGGTCTAATTCCTCTATGTGGTCTCTAAGTCCTTTTATCCTGTTACTTGATCTATTCTACCTATAGGGCTTTTCACTGAGTTTTCTGATTGGTTTACTGAGTTTTTCAATTCCGTCTTCATTTCAGCTTGAGTTCTCTTCAATGTTTCTATCTCATTTTTGAGTTCAGTTTTCAAATCCAGGATCGCTTCTGTTATTTCCATCTGCCTTGGATTTGTAGTTTTCTTGGGCACCACTTGGTGTTTGTTCTCTTTAAGACACAGAGAAGAAACTTTATAAGGCCCTTGAATCATGTAATCGAAGTTTATGATTGTTCTTTTTAAATTTTAGGTCTTAGGGTTCATCTAGGCAATTCTCATTGGAGAACATTTCTACAGGACTGGTGGTTGGGGAGAAACATATTTTCTTGATCTTTCAGAGTTGTATTTTGCGATGAGACCTGAGCTTGTGGACTTCTTCCATGGCTCTGTGTCTGGTGTGGACACAGCAGGCTGGGGCAGGCAGAGCACAGGCTGTATGGGTCAAGTTGGCCTGGGAAGTGGAATACATTTTGGGTAGGATAAAGCAATGAGTTTCACCACCACACTTTGATACCTCTGTTACTTTACTTCCTTCTCAATTGGTTCTCCCTCCCTCCCCCATTTCAATCATTAGCCCCCCTTATACTCTCTTCTTAAATGTAGACCATTACCCCATTTCCTCTCTTCCTTAAAGCATCTTCCTCCTCTGCTGCTCCTTTATTCATTATAACCTGTTGCTGCTGTTGTGGATTGGTTGGGTTGAGGATTTTGCTAAGGTGATGCTGTGCATCAGTTTTCCCTTCTCCTTCCTCCTTCCAGTGTTGGCTGCTGCTATTGCTGCTGATGGTGGGTGGCAGTCTTTGCATAGTGATTTCTTTTTCTGTACAAAGTGTTGTTTTTTTAGTGGTCACCGGCCAGTTTGATAGAGATTTCCTTCAATAACTGGAATCCCACTCCCTCCACACCCTGACAATATTTTTGTTCTTTATATTCTATTTTTTTATTATTTTGAATCTCATGCAATGTATTTGATCATGTCCACACAGCCCCAGATCCTCCTCCATTTCTTCCCATTTACTTTTTTTTTTAAACTCATCTAGTGCTTCCTACATACTCCTGGGTATGTGGTCTTCCACTAGAGTGTGACCCACCTGTAGCCACATCATTAAAGAAAACTGACTTCTCCTCTCCTGCACAGATTAGACACATCAGTGATTACCTCTGTGCTGCCAATAATGTGTCTGTCTTGCATTAGGAAAGAAAGAAAAGCACATTCCCCTTGGAATTTAACCACAAGCAAGTCCAGATTTGAGTTCCCTGTCTACTCCATGCTTCCCATGCCTTCTGTCTCCCAGCTGAGTGTGTCTCCCTAACAAAGGACATCACTCTGTGTTTGTTGAACATCATAGAGAGCATCAATGGGGAAAAGATGGGATACTTTATAGAAATCTTTAGTAGGGGATTAAGTCACTGGCTCCAACTGATCCAGACTGGCTCAGACAACAGGGTTTATCAACCGCTATCCATAACTGGTTGCTTTCAGCTTCTATTTTAGAATTTAGGAAGTTGCTTTCAACTTCTCTATTTGCTGACTTCAGCAAATGATATACGTGCATTATCTGGGTCATGGGGCACAGAAGAGTACGTAACTCAAGATTGCAGATATGCATTATCTTAGGTTGTGAAAGTTGATTTCATGGGCAATACAAGATAAGGAAGGATGTCTGTTACATTGTTAAACAGACAGGCTGAGTACACAGCAGGACAGCAGTCTTAAGTGACTTCAAGGTGTATTATTAATTCTGACTGTGAGGTCCAGGAAAAGTTACCACCTCTTTAAATATAAACGATATTTTCAGAATATTGCATTGCCACCTTATCCCAGCAATTATCAATTGCAAATAGCTCCTCAGCTAAGGGTAGACTTGTGAGCCTACCCCTCCTCTATCCCAGAATATTGCCTGACTTGTGTTAACCCAGGTCTTATACAACTGCTGCGTTCATTATGTACAACTGCTCTGTTGTGCTCAGAAAACTATTTCCTTATAGTCATCCACCAACTCTGGCTCTTACCATCTTTCTGCCCATCCTTCTGAGCCTTGGGAAGAGGGGATGTGATATGTTTATCCCATGCATGAAGTATCCATCCTTACCTCTTCTGACTGGTTTTGGTTTGTCAGCTATCAGAATAACTATGCCTATGTGTTTCTCAGCTCCATTTGCTTAGTTCCATCCTTTTTACCTTAAGGTGATGTCTTATCATTGATCATGAGGTGTGTTTCTTGGAAGGAGCAAAAAGGTGGATCCTATTTTCTGATCCAATCTGTTAGTCTGTGTTCTTTAAAAAAAATTCGAAGTCCATTTTAACATCGTGTATTGATTTCCTTATTTCTTCTCTTATTTCTCTTTGTCTTCTTTGATTTACTTGACCACAGTTCTAATCATTCTTTTGAATTCTTTGAGGTGTCTTCCAGGTCATTTCCATTAGGTGCCATTATTATGGAATTTATATTTTTTTGGAGGAAACATGTTATTTTTTGTATTGTTTTTATTCTGCATTGGTGATTTTCTACTGCCTTGGAGGGCCAGCCTCCAGCAGCACAGGGCTCAAAGGTATATCCAGAGTAGGTACATACTAGACTCTTCTATCTGAGGGAGCTAGGAAAAGAGACACTCAGGTTAAAAGAATTTAAGCTAGCTGGGTTATTAGGACTCAATTATTTTTCTTAATCATTAACCTAAGCCACAATCTATATGGCTCCTCAATAGAAACTCACATGTTCTAGTGGTGTGACACTTACTTGTTTATGTTTTTAATTATCCAAACTCTATTTAAACTAATGTTATTATTATTAATTAGGCAATGCAGCTTAAGAAGAAATCATCTTCATAATAACCCATAGGCAAAAGTCCCAGTAGGACAGGATGTCTCCATGAGATAAACACACTACATTACAGACAGTGGGGATCTTTCCACACCCATTCACACCATGCCAGATACCAGAGAAAGATGGCAGCAGCAAACATGTGAAGGCACAGCAGAAGCAAAAGACATTTCTGGGTCTGTGGTCCCGGGGCCTTACCTGTCCGAGATTCACCCATCAGAGACTTTCCTCCTGGTGGGCTGACACCCTGAAGTCAACTGCCATCTACTGCTCCTCTGACATGACCATTGGCAGTATTTGGGCATCTGCAGTTAGTTTGTTGGCTCAGTTTTTTGTTCAAAGGTTAAGTGTTTTCATAATGTCCTAATTCTTCCACATTTCATCCACATATATTAAAAGATTTTTATTTTAGTTCAACTCACCTTTATTCTTTTAGAAGAGGTGTTTACAGTCAGTGCTTAGGAGGAGGCTAACTTATAGCAGGTTTGGGGATGGTCTTTTCCTGTTTGTCTGGTATTTAGGGATAAAGCCACCCTCCCAGGTTTTCTACTTGTTGGCTACCTTCTGGTTCCTACAGTGGCTTGGGATAAGTTTCTCTGGCAGAATGGGTTGGTCTGGGTCTCACGGCCAGATGAAGTAATATCCAGTAGAACACTAGGGAATGTCTACAGGGGAGTGGGTAGGGGTGGGGTGGGGCTGAAGGATGTGATGCTCCCTGGCAAGCAGCCACAGGGCTTTGGAGTGACCCTAATTGTGGGAAGCTGAGAACGAGGGATGCAAGTAGCCTATATCAATCTAGGGGCCAGGTGGGATTGCTGGTGAGCCCCTGGGTATAGAGGTTGTGATATGGTCAGTCCAAAAGGGAGGGAAAGAGGCCAGGAGCTCTTGTGATTTCTTGAGATGGGACTGTGTTGTTCGAATCTTAGATGGTCTTATAACAACAACAACAACAACAACAACAAAAAACAAAACCCCAGAGTCAGATATCAGGGTGAAAGCTGAAAGATCAGAGAAGCAGAGCAGCCAGCCACTAGTTCTTACCTCTACAAAATCCTCAGCCTAAAGAGAGTGAGTTCCTCTTTCCCCATGCCTTATATACCTTTCTCTGCCCTGCCATATTACTTCCTGGGATTAAAGGCATGTGTGCTTCCCAAACAAGGGCATGAGATCTCAAGTGCTGGGATTAAAGGTGTGTGCCACCACTGCCTGACCTCTATGTCTAATCTAGTGGCTGGCTCTGTCCTCTGATCCTCAGGCAAGTTTATTAGGGTACACGATATATCACCACAGGACTGTGTGTAGATATGTCCATAATGCTTATTCAGGTTATTTGTGACTGTTTCTTGGATTTCACTCTTGTTTGCACGGTGCCCCAAAGTTTGCCAGGGAAGAAAGCTTAGTATCTTTTTGAGGTCTTTCACAGTTTGTATCTAGTCTTGGACATATGTGTGATCTTCTATATTTTCCAGTGTGTATGCCTGAGATTTTTTCCAAGTCTTTCTTTCCCTACCCATCCTATGCCCTCCTTCTCAGCCTCTTTACCATATTGTTCTACAATCTTCCTTTTATCTCCTGTTCTAGACAGCAGGTAATGTATTTAGTTTGAAAAAGCTTTTTTTTTTTTTTTTTTTTTTTTTTACAAATACCTTCCACAAGTCTTCTCAACTCTGTGTGCAAACCCTTTAGGAAGGCAATGGACATCTCAAACACATAGCTACCATTCTTTGAGAACAATTTAGCATTGCCATCTCTGGCACCAATAAGCCATAAAGAGAACGTAGACCACCATTTTCCTGGATGCCAGTTAGCTGGGTTCCACGATGGGATTTCACTGAAAGTTAGTAGCTGTTTTTGTTTTTTGTTTTTCTCTAAAGCGATGCCTCCTTCCCTTCCCTTCCATAAGAGTAAGTCCCCACATTTCTTGCTGTATGAGGGGGCTGGCAGGATGTGCACAGGTGGGTGCTCTAAGAACACATGGGGCAGTCAGAGGAGGCTCGGGCTGAACTGGTCCTGTAGCGTTTTCCCTGCAGCTATGGACCAGCAGTTTTGATGAGGAACCAGGAGACAAGACTGGCATTGCAGGCATATCGCAAAGTATATGGCTCCAGGAAGAAATGAAACACAGCCATCATTTCTTAGCCTTCCGAAAAGTTTCTGCATCCTGCTAAGCCTCTCTACCAGTGCAGCAATCCAAATCAGACCAAATTAGAAAAAGCCCCGGTTTAATGGGTAAAGTGTTCCTGGGTGATTCTCTGGCCCCCCAGAGAGGAGACAGGGATGAGAGACTAGAAAGCCATGTGTCTGTTTTCTGGGGGGGCAGTTTACCCTGTGGAAGTGGTCTTGAGTATCTCTGGGGGAGGAGCTGTGTTTGGCAAGACCTTCTGAGGGGCAGGGTCTTGGCAGAGAGGTAGGGCTTCCACCAAAACGTTCTAGACTCTTTGGGTATATGGATGCCAGGGTGCCGGGGCGGAGGCAGAGCTTCCACCAGAATACCTTGCACATCTGTGCAACCTCTAAAGCAAAAGTTTAATCCACTTCTGACATTCTGGTCAAATAGATGGTGTAAAGAGCATGGTGTTTCATTTCAATTTTAGTGTATGAAGAGTTGACAAGTTGAAAGCTATGGATCATTTGGCTGACTTCATAACCAATGTTCTTAGTACCAGGTTCTTTGCTATAATCCTCAGGCACTCCATGTCAGCTTCCCTAGCTAGTACTTGCTGTGAGTGCTGCCCTAATCACTTTAATAAAGAGCTCCAAGGAAATAATGCCTCATGAAAATGTAAACTTTTGTGTGTTTTTCTTCCTTTCCAGTCAGAATCACCTTTAAAACAATTGTTTCCTCTCTATTTAGAGATGACGATTGTGGTGGACAAAGCCTTGGTATGTGCTTTGATTTTTCTCTTATGTATTTGGTGTGGGACTGGAGAGTTGAATCAGCAACTAAGAGCACTTGTTCCTCTTCCAGAGGCCCCAGGTTTGAATCCCAGCACCCACACGATGACTCACAACTATCTATAACTCTAACCCCAGGGGATCCAATGCCCTATTCTGACCTGAGGGCACAAGGCATGCATGTGGTGTACTTATACACATAAATAATAAAATAAATAAACCTAAAAAGCACTTAAAAAAGAGTTGCAAAATGTTGACGCACTTTGGTGTCAGTCCTTAAATACTTTGTGTAAATGTGTGATTACCCCTGGCTAGAGGCAATCTTCTCACTTTCCGTTGTAGACAGCACAGGGTGACAATTTGCTAACTGAAAACCAAATAGTTGAGATCACCCAATAGGAGACAGTTCTGGCAAGCCTGTAGAGCAAGAGGATGGCTATGAAGCCAGAGAGTGTTACATCCTGTAAGTTTTTGCTGGCCGCGGTGGCTAGCGTATCTGCGCATGCTGTAAGACGCAGGCATTTGGTGCCGCGCCTGTCCCACGCCATTGTTTTCTGAAAGGAAGGTGTCTCAAGATCCTTGGCTTCCGTAAACAAGTCATATGGCTTTTAGGGATATACACAGTTTTCCAGGTTTTAGTCTGATGGTCCAGATTTGATTATCACCCTTGTGGACTATCACAGAGAACAGAAATAATATGTTAGCAGTCCCGTTCTTTACATTGTGGAGCTTACCAAAAATCCAGAGTTGAGGTCAGAAATAAGAAGATTTAAGGAAGAATAAGCAAATACTTGATTTACTACACTTCTGGGAATGGCCAGAGGAGGTGTTTAAAATGATGGGGCCTACCAGATGTCATCCAGGGTCAATCCATATTTCAGTGTTTACATATACACCTGCTTGTATTGAGTGTGTATGTATGTATATGTGTATGATATGTACATATGTGTTTTGTAATAGTCTCACATTGGGAATTGTGTGTCTTATTTGAAACACTGAATTCTTTATCAGCCTCAAACTTCTGATAGTAGCTGTAAATATCAAAAACATCATATAAAAATAGGATTTTAACTATAAAATCATTTCTGTCTCTTAGTATGATTACCTGGGCTATGACAGCATGATTGTAACAAATAAAATCATTGATATCATCAGTCTTATAAATTCAGTAAGTATTTTCCTTTTTATACCAAAATTTTTCATTTTTGAAATTATCATTTGCACTAACTTGATGTGGCATTTCTGAATAATTAAGTCATTCATATAAAAAGAATATGGATTTGTGAAAAATTCAAAATATTTTTCTAGGATAGGGTATTTATAAAATAAGACAGATTAATTTTGTGTCTATTCATTTCTTCTGTTTTTAGATGCTTTCCCAACTCAAGGTTACTGTTGTGTTGTCCTCATTGGAGCTGTGGTCCGACAGAAACAGGATTTCTACAGTTGGTGAAGCAGATGAATTACTGCGTCGATTTTTAGAATGGAAGAAATCGTATCTTACCCTAAGACCTCATGATGTTGTGTATTTATTCGTGTAAGCACGTTTGATGCTCTATAAAGAAAACAAAAACCTCGGGACGTAGCTTAATTCAGGAAGCTGTTATTCCCATCTGATTACTCAGGCACTTCCTCCAAGACTTATGCTCGCTGATTGTCAGGCAATGAAAAGGACGAATAACATTTGTTTCTAAGCTTATTAATATTTTGTAAAACAATAAGGTGAAATTTATAGAACTTCATTCACTTTATGACTTTTTTTTTTTTTCCTGAGACAGGGTTTCCTCTGTGTAGCTTTGGAGCCTTTCCTGGAACTCGCTCTGTAGCCCAGGCTGGCCTCAAACTCACAGAGATCCGCCTGGCTCTGCCTCCCGAGTGCAGAAGGTGTGTGCCGCCACCACCCAGCCACTTTATGACTCTTAAGATCAGTAGTTGAACAAGAGCCTGCACGCTGTCGTGACAAAGCTGACTCTTAAACACCAAGAAAGATCCAGGATTCATCTAGTGAAGTTTGTGTTGATTATACAGTTGGCAGAGGCTGAGTGTGAAGTTGTTTATAAGTACTTATATGAATGGGTTTTCGGCATTATTTTAAAATGTTAGCTTAGAGATGATAAATGGTAGTTACGCATTTGTCATTGCATTCGTAATAGAATTGCTAGCAACATACAACAGGTGTCTTTATATGCATGTCATTTATCTCTAAATATTATGCAACACAACTAATTTTGATATAGTATAAAGAGGGATACAGTTTGATTTTCTGGCACATGGATAGACAAGCACTCTGTCACACATTTGCCCTGTAAACACCCTTTTAGAGTTTTTACAGGGCTTCAAGCAATTTGATTGGTCCATTTGGGAAGGGCTGATGTTTTTGATGTTGTGCTTATCTTTATTATATGGAACATTTCAGTCAGTGAGTATGGATACATCCCTCCAGTTTTCAAATTATTCTTCTAGTCTCCTAGAAAACTTTTATAGTTTTTTTGCTGGAACTCTTCCAGATAACTGGTATTTATATGTCTAGGTCTTTTATTATTTTTGCCAATGTTAATACTTTTAATGCTCTGCTATATTTTTTAGAGATATATGGAAATGTAGCTAATTTCTGTAAGTACTGTCTTACTCATCTTCTATTGCTGTGAAGAGACATCATACCAAGGCAACTCTTATGAAAGAAAGAATTTAATTGGGGGCTTGCTTACAGTTTCAGAGGTTTAGTTCATTATCATCGATCATAATGGGGAATGTGGCAGCATGCAGACATACATGGTGCTGGAGAAATAGCTGAGAACTGTATCCTGATCTGAAGGCAGCAGGGAGAGAGAGAGAGAGAGAGAGAGAGAGAGAGAGAGAGAGAGAGAGAGAGAGCCCGCCCTAATGGGCTTGGCATGGGCTTCTGAAACCCAAAACCCACCCCTAGTGACATACTTCTTCCAATAAGGCCATATCAATTCCAACAAGGCCTCAGCTCCCAATCCTTATAATCTTTTCAAGTAGTTCAGCTTCCTAGTGACTAAACATTCAAATACAGGAGCCTATGAGGGGCCATTCTTATTCAAACCACTGCAAGTACCAAAGTATTTTTTTTTGTTATTGGCTTTGTGAAAGAATTTTTTGAAATTATAAACACAATTACCTAAATTCATTTTTTTTAAATCCACAGACTTTTATTTATTTATTTATTTATTTATTTATTTATTTATTTATTTATTTATTTATTTATTTTTACAAGTTTTCTTCTTACAGATACAGGCATAGAGGATGATTTTCAGGCACTCCCTCATCACACCTTTTCTGCTCCATTAGTATTGTTAATTTTTTGCACTGGGTGATACTTTTTACAACTAACGAACCAATATTGATACACTACTATTAACTGAAGGGCACGGCTTACCTTAGAGTTTGTTTTCTGTGTGGTATGAACTCATTATTAATATTCAGTAAATTAATAATGATGTTAAGATGTTTTAATAATTTTTTCACACTTATTGACTTTGTGTGTGTGTGTGTGTGTGTGTGTGTGTGTGTGTGTGCATGTGCATGCGTCTGTGTGTGTATGTGTATGTGTGTACATGTATGTGTACTCCACAGGGTGCATGAGGAGGTCAGAGGCAGACTTTCAGAAGTCCACTTTTTCCTTCCATCCTGTGGCCTCCTGGGATAAAGCTCAGGTGCTCAGGCTGAGAAGTCAGCTCCTTTTATCCACTGAGCCATCTCCTGGTCCCAGTGTGTTCCGATTTTGCATGTAAAATCATGTCATCTGAAAGTTACAAGTGTAGTGTACAGGAGTGATGGTAATATTTTTGTGTCTTTTTTTTTTATCTGAAAGGAGAAATCTTGATTTCCTAATATTAGGAACAATTATTTGCAGTGGAGCTGATGCAAAAGCCATTCAGTAAATCCAGGAATTAGCCTCCCATTTTAAAGAAAGGTTTTAAAATCATGTTAACTTTTACCAAATGACTTCTCTTTGGGTTCTGTCTTTTTTTTTTTTTTTTTTTTTTTTATATCTAGACTTCTGATACTGTCTCATGTGGCCAGGTTTGGTTTGTTAATGTTGTTTATGACTTCTTGTTTTCTGCATGTGAAGTTTTTGTAAAGATTCATCTTTGTTTCTATAATGATGGTGGTAGTGTACTTTTCAACTGATGTTTACATTTTTTGTCTTCTAGGTAGTATTTTTTTCTCAGTTTATTTATACTTTTCAGGTTCTCTTCCTAATCATAAGTGGTTAGTTAAAATTTAAAAACAATCATTGATGATAATTTATCTGTTTCTTAGTGACAGTTTCTAGAATTTGGCTCTTGTCTAAGCTCTTGCTTCTTCATTTCATTTAGTTCTACTTTTTTTTTTTAATTTTCTGTTTCCTTCCATTAAGTCTGGGTTTTGTTTGAGTTGTTTTTCTAGCTTTTTGAAGTACAATGTTAGGTGGTTGAGTGGAGATTTCTAAATTTTGTATGTGGCTAATTTTGTATTTTTTTAAAAATCCATTTACATACATTGCACTCCTTTAGTTTCATCTATAAATTCCTAGAGAGGAAATGCATTTCCTGTGAGTTCCACAGGGTTGGGTGTTGTATTTTAATTCATCCAATCACTGCGTATTTTTTAATTCTGAGAATCTGAGCCATTTACATGTACAGCAGTTGTCAGTGACTAAAGCCTACCTTTGTGGGTAAGTCATTGTTTCCTCTGGTCACGTGCTTTGATTTCCTGCTTGCTCTTTCAGTTTGTCTATTACGTGTTTTTGCTTTGTGGTTGCCGTAAAGCTTTCAAAATTCATCTTTTGATTCTAGCAAGCAGCTTTGAAGTAATGGCTGTCTAGTATCAGAAGAGTAAAATAAAATAGAGAAAACTCTGACACTTGCTCTGTTTCTTCCCCGTTTCTAACTTTGAATTCCCCTTTTACTCTTCCTATGTTGTCTAGCTCTGGATATATTATTATAGTCTTTATTTTTGCTTTATTTTAGCCTCCAAGTTATGTATGGCATGTTTATGTCCCATGTTTGTGATATTACAGAACTTTGCATGAACTTGACACTCTCTCTTATCTGTGAATTCTGTACATTTTGATGTTTCCTTCTTGCCCAGCATCCCCTTCATTTAACTTGAAAAATCCCCTTAAGCATTTCTTATCAGGGTGTGTTCATTGTTAGTAAACTTGCCCAGCTTTGGTTTACCTGGAGATGTCTTTATTTCTTATCTCTAAAGCATAATTTTGCTAGGTATAGTATTTTTTTGATTCACAGTTTTTCCTCCAGCACTATGGCTAGGTGATGTTGGCCTGTTTTAGCCTGTAAGGTTTCTGTTTAGACGTTACCTGTGAGTAGAAAGGGGATGCCCTCAACTGTTGTTTTTTTTTCTCCTGTGGCTTTGACAATCATCTCTTAGTCTTTAACTTTGTTTTGTTTTGGTTTGGTTTGGTTTTTCGAGACAGGGTTTCTCTATGTAGTTTTGGTGCCTGTCCTGGATCTCACTCTGTAGACCAGGCTGGCCTCGAACTCACAGAGATCTGCCTGCCTCTGCCTCCCAAGTGCTGGGATTAAAGGCGTGAGCCTCCATCACCCAGCTCTGTCTTTAACTTTAAAGAGCTATTGATCTGTATCTTAGTAGAGAACCGGTTGTGCAAATCTGACTGATAACCCATGACTTCTAGTTTACTTAGATTTTTGTGGTTTCAGTTTGGGATTAAAAAAGAAAATGGTTACCTCTTTTGAATAAGCTTCCTACCCCCTTGGAATTCTAAAGGCCCCTTTGAGTCCCATTTGTAGCTTGAGTTTTCCTGCCTGGCCCACAGTCAGGACAAATCTCTCTCACCTGCCAGTCCCACAGCCACTCAGACCGGCATCTTCACATGCTGTTTCTCATCGTGGTGGCTGGCAGTGTCTCTCTGACTCAGCCTTCCACTTCCCAGCTTTATTTTCCTCCTTGTCCCACCTATACTTCCTGCCTGGCCACTGGCCAATCAGTGATTTATTTATTGACCAATCAGCAACACACTTGACATACAGACCATCCCACAGCACTTCCTCTTTTTTTTTTTTTCCCAAAAAGGAAGGTTTTAACCTTAACAAAGTAAAATTACATACAATTTGGGAATTTGGGCGTAGCTTCTCTTACTACTTCCTGCTGGAGGGGGGCGCTGTATCTTATGGGGACACAAAGAAAATTTTAGGATTATGGAGTAGTCCATGAGGGTGTATTGTCTGAGCCTTGAAACGGTTCTGGATTGTGGATCATCTAGGCCATGGTGTCATTGGAGACCTTTCAGGGGGTCTTGGCTGGTCAAACCTGATGTATCTTAATCTGGAACAAATCCATAGCCTCTGGTTTTCTGTGGGAACAAAAGCAGAGTCTCCTTTCCAAAGCAACACATCCTTACATCCAAATTTTGAAGTCAAGGTATCTTTAGAATATACATATTGGTTTAACTCAACATCTTTTACGATCAAATGTTTTTCTGCAGTTAAAAATCCCAAAGACAACACAATCCAGATTCTCTGTGTAATATTCATCTTTACGTGGCTTATTTTTTATACTAATTTTACTGTCTCTTTAAAGGCTTTATTTTTTAAAACTATGTATTTGTTTATATAACTGTATATATCACCTTTTTTGTCACTTTCAAGCCTACGTGTATTTTACACACATTGTAAACTATTACATCTGAATCTGTCTTATTGTGAATCTATTGCTTTAAACTGCAGCAGCTGTGGCTGCTGGCTCCGCCCACCTCAGCTTCCCAACATGGCGGTAGTACGTTTTCCACCAGCTCTGGGAGCTATCGTGGGTCTATGCTTTTATCCCAGCAGCATGTAGCCCAGAAACCTCTTTTTTTGTTTTGTACTAGCAAAAGCTAAATCCACCATGCAGCTTAATGTGCCACTTGCAGAGGCCTCATTCCCGCCGTACAGCAGGTCGAGCACGCACGCCACGAACCCACCAGTAGCTCAAACCTGCAGCTGCTGCTCATTTGAGAGAGACAATTAGGAAGTGTTTTTAGCTCCATTTTAGAATCTTTTTTTCTCAGTTTTTAGGTGGAAACTCTTGCCCCACTTTGGGCGCCAAATGTAGATGTAACCAACCTTCTTATTAAATAAGAAACACAGAACCAATGCAAAGAAGAAAGCCAAGAGGTCAGAGCTAAGAGCTAAAACCTTACCCTTCCTCCTGCAGTGGTCCTACCTCTCCGAACCAGAGCTACCCCTGTTTTAAAGTCTTTATATAGAGTTCCTGTTCTGCCTTCTCATTGGTTGTAAACCTAACCACATGACCGCCTCATCACGGCCTGTCTGTATAGGCCTCCAGGTTTTCCATGCTTGGTATTGAGATTAAAGGCATGTGTATCCAATAATGGCTGTATCCCTGAACACACAGAGACTTACCCAGCTCTGCCTACCAAGTGCTGGGATTACAAGTGTCCGCCACCACTGCCCTGCTTTCTTATGGCTTGCTAATAGCTCTGACCTCCGGGCAACTTTATTTATTAACATACAAATAACATTTTAATACAAATAAAATATTACCATACCCATTAATCACAGTATTTATTCTTTTAATGCTGTCCCAAATTTCCCAAAGTTTTCTTTATTCTTTTCTCTTTTGTTCTCATCAACGCACATTAAAATAACCTGGCGTTGAGACCACTCCTGTGTAAAGAAAATTTATACTTCATTGCTTTTTGTTTGTAGTTTAAAACATCTGGGCTTTGAGTTTATTTTCTTCTGTTTGATCTATTCTGCAATCAATATATTCCCCAGGGCTTTGATTTATTATAATGTGTAGTTTCAAGGATTTCTATTTGATTGTAGAAAATGGAATGTCTCTGTTAAGATTCTTCATGAGAATACTGACTTGTTTTTTTTAAGTTTGATGAGATTTCCTCAAGACTGCTATTTAAAATTATTTGGGGGCTATACAGTTAGTTATCACATTCTATTTTAAATACCCTGTTCTGTTCATTAGATGAGACTATGGTTCCTTGAACGGTCTCCATACTTGTTGATGTATGATGTATGATGATACACTTTGAAAAACTTGTTTCTTCCCATCTTTCTCAGCTGGGTTGTGGATGCCTGACCTTCAGGCTGTTCTCAGCAGGCTGCCTGCTTATTCTCTCTGAGTCTGTGCCCATGGCTGCCATCTCCTCACTAGGCAGTGCTGTGCATCCAGGGTTTTTCTAGTCAGCAATTGGTGTATTATTGCTGCTTCCTTCTTTGTCTCCATGGCAACTATTGATTACTGCTCTGGAGGGAGGGGCAGGAGTTTGCTCTGATTCAGACTCTCTTGATACCACCCTTCTGAGGAGTAATAGGATGCTAGTTACTGACCCCTAGGTGCTGGCCTGTGAACAGTGGTCTTGCTTCTTACTGTTGGGCAGAGTTGAGCCATGGCATGGCCCTGTGCTTTTCTGCCTGTGATGTGGACGGAAGATGAAATGTCACTTAAGAGAGCAGGAAGTCCCTATCTTAAATGATCTCAGCTGATATCAGGGAAGAACCTATTTACTACCCAGCGGGGCTCTTGACTTCTCCCTCTGTGGTACTGCACCTGAGGAGCAGGAGAAGACAGTGGCTACAGTAATGTTAAAGATGACTAGTACAAGTCTCAAGGCCACTGTGGAAAAGAAGATAGAGCCACAGAGGCACACTCAATCCAAGTGTGAAATAAATGGAATCAGATGGCAGATCTAACTCTACTATCAATAGTCACACTAACTATATCTGGATGAAACAGGGCAATTTGAAGACAGTCTCTTTTCTATTGCTGTGATAAAACACTATGACCAAGGCAGCTTGTGAGCATTTAATTGGGCTTATAGTTCTAGAGGGTTAGAGTCCATGATGGCGAAGGGAAGGCATGGCGGCAGGGACAGATGAGAGCTCACATCTCAAACCGCGAGCAGGTGGCAGAGGGCACTCTGGGGATGGCATGAGTCTTTTGAAACCTCAAAGTCCCCTTCCTCCCAGTGACATGCTTCTTCCAGCAAGTCCACACCTTCTAATCCTAATCCTCTCCAAACAGCCACCAACTAAGGACGGAGTATTTGAGTGCTAAGACTTATGGGGAGCATCTCATGTAAGCCACCCCATGTGGTATCAAATTGAAAAAGTAGGAACTTGTTATAGTCCACTTGTATAAAACCAAGTTTTAAAGAAAGCAAAAGTGATGATAATCATGTTAAGAAATCATAATAAGAAGAAGCTGGGTCTGCTATGTTACAAGGTGAAGATCCCAGAGAAAAGAATTTGGCTAAGGCCCACGCCAAATAATAATGAAAGGTGAATGTTGTAAGAGGGCAGGTGTGCAGGGCATTTATCACACTAATTACAGGGCGTTCGAGTACACATAGATAAAACTCACAAGAAAAAAGAGAAAACTGATTGACTGTCTGTTGCAAATTTCAAGGTCTTTCTTAAATAGACATATAACATATAAACTAGAACATGATTATCAACTGACTTGAGCTAACTGACATTTATAGAATATTACACATACTTGAGCAAAATACATGTGCATAGTGAAGATTTTGGATATAAAACAAATATCCATAAACTAAAAAGGACTCAAGTTATTACTATATATTCTTTAACCACAGAATTAGTTTAAAAGCAGTAAGAAATTGTTTCTTAAATTTCTTCTTTGGAATGAAAACAGGTAAATGACCTGTGACTCAAAGAACATATTAACAAATTAGAAAGTGTTTAGAGACAACAGCACCTAAACACATCTATGAAAGTTTGCAGGAGAGTGGCTAGATGACTCAGGGTTGGGAGTACATACTGTTCTTGCAGAGGTTCTGACTTGAGTTTTCTGCACTTTTGTTGGGTGGCTTACTGCCTGTGACTCCAGTTTCTTGGGATCTGATGCCCTCTTCTGGCCTCCATAGGTACCTGAAATCATTGTACACATATATAGATACAGAAACATAATTTAAAAGTGTAAAAATGTGAGATGTAGATAAAATAGTGGTTTCAGGAAATTTCATAGTTATGAATTCCCATATTAGAAAGAAGGAAATGTCTTATTGCATCTTATTATGCTGTGTTCGGTTGATATCCCTGGGAGGCCTGCTCTTTTCTGAAGAGGGACAGTAGATCTGGGGGAGACAGGAGGTAGGGGGAGGTGTAGTCAGGATGTATTGTATGAGAGAAGAATAAATAAAAAGAAAACAAAAAAGGAGGAAACATGTCCATATTGGTTTTTTCATTTAAAAAGTTAGAAAACCCCCCAGCAAGTTAAGAGTAAACAATGAAGACAAAAGCAGAAGTTAGCAAAAATAGAGGTAAGCAAAGAAAAAAAAGAGAGAAAAAATACAGAAAATCAATAAACTAAAAGTAGATTATTTGTGATGAATAAAATTGACAGATTTTTATCCAGATATAGTTGAAAAAAGAGAATCTGTAACTTGCTAGTACCCAAAATGAGAAACTCAAAGATCTTGAAATGGAAATAAGCAAGTATGAACAATGGCTGTGGCCCTTTAGTTGAAATCAACAAATTTCCCTAGAGAAGTGTGCTGCTTGACTGAGGAGGGGACAGTTTACCCAGAGTCACGTGTCTAGGGACAATCACCAATGCGGCCAGGCAGCGGTGGTGCACGCCTTTAATCCCAGCACTCAGGAGGCAGAGCCAGGCGGATCTCTGTGAGTTCAAGGCCAGCCTGTCCTGGAGCAAGATCCAGGACAACCAGGGCTACACAGAGAAACCCTGCCTTGGAAAAAAAAATGAGTGGCCATGGCCTGGGAACAAAGATTCAGGTTAATCCAAATCCCATGTTCTAATGTAACAATTTCATGAAGTCTTTCAGAACAAAGGAAGTCATGAGTCAAGGGACCTTTCAAAGATATTGGTGAGCACAGCAAGTGGACAGACTGTAGCCCAGGGGAAACCTTAGCTATTGGCCTTAGAGGCGATCTGATTTCATTCTTCCTTTTGGTAGGTGGACGCTAGGGGTCTGTTTGTACATCCTACAGTATTTACCTAACAGTCACAGAGATGTCAGGCCACACCCAGAGCTAGGCTACAATCAGCCTAAGAGAATTTGGCTCTGGACTTGCAACGTTCTGGTCTCTGCACTCCAGTGATCTCCTCTTCAGTCAGTCTTTATAGTCATAGCTGCTTTGGCCCAGGGCCATCACAGTGTGTGCTTGTGGGAGCCACATAGCATTTATTAAACGTCATTTAAAGTCCCTTGCTGCCAGGAAGACTCTTTCCTAGGCTCTGGCCTAGATGAGGTTGAGTAGTGGGGAGGACCGAAGTCTTAAGGAGAGAAGACTAGCTGGGGAAGCCTTTGAGGGAGAACTCCTGGACCACATCATCAAAACCCACTCACCATTCTGATGTGATTTATTTTAATCCTCTCTGTGTGACATAAAAGAGGAATAATATTAATTTTTATTTGTCCATGTTGAGTCGATCTGTTCTATTATCTTGGTATTATACTGGATTTTAGTTGGGAAAAGTAAATGGAAAATTTGTGTTACAGAAGAAATTAGACAACAATATAGTATTCAGAATTCCTAAAAATCAGAACTGTCTTGTCCCATGTAGCAAATAGAACTAATTAATAACTGTGGTAGAAACAAGAGGTCAGACCTATTTGAAACTCAAATTTTTAGGCCTTGCAGGTATGCCTAAGTTTTGTTTAGTTTTACCTTAATGGCCACAAGGGGAAACGTAGGAGTCACAGTTATGCTCTTTATTTCCTCTAACATCAATTTTTAAAGCTCTCGTTTAGTAAAAGGATAAAACAAAACTTTTCTGAAAGCCCGTTGTCTCTGGCAAGCATTAATAAAAGCATACTAACACTCTAGACAGCCTTGTTGTTTCAAATGGAAAACCAAGCACTGGTTTTAGCTCTAAAAAACTATGTAGGCAAATGAGGAAAGATGGGAGCTGGAGAGGTGGTCTATCCCAGGGAAGAGCACACCAATTGTCCAGTGCCAGTCAGCTCTGAAAATATACAGACAAGTAACATATGACTAAACAGGTTATGCTTAGGAATGTGTGTGTGTGTGTGCATGTGCAATAACAATTAGTGAAAAAAGATCATGACTTTGAAGGAGAGCAAGGAGAGGGGTATGTGGAAGGAGGAAAGAAATGTAATTATAATTTCAAAAAGTAGTAAGTGTGTATTATAATCAAATTAGTTATAACCATGTCCACTTTCTTCTTAAATTCTCATGGTATATTCTTTGGACTTTGTTCTTATTCATCTTTATTTTGGACTAACCTTGACCTTATCATACAAAGACTATTTTTTTTAAACCACAAAGCATTTTTCTTTCCTTTAGTCTTCTTTTACCAAAATTATATCTCAAATCTATAATCCTTACATATTCTTTTTTTTCACTTGATGATTCCTTATTTATCTTTTAATCACCGTTACTATTCTTGAAAAATGTGGAAAATATTTTCTTTTTAATAAGATTACATTTTATTTATTTTTATTTAAAATATTCTTTTTCATTTTACATACCAACCACAGATCCCTCTCTCATCCCTCCTCCCGCTCGCTCCCCTCCTGAATCCCCTCCTCCAAAAGAGTAAGGCCTCCCATGGGGAGTCAGCAGAGCCTAGTACATTCAATTGAGGCAGGACCAAGCCCCTCCCCGCTACATCAAAGCTGAACAAGGCGTCCCACCATAGGTAAGGGGCTCCAGGAAGCCAGCTCATGGATGAGGGATAGATCCTGATCCCACCACCAGGGGCCCCTCAAACAGACCCAGCTACACAACTGTCTCCTGTATGCAGAGGACCTCGTCTGGTCCCATGCAGACTCCACAGCTGTCTGTCTAAAGTTGAGCTGGGGTAGGGACAATAAGAGAGAGCAATGAAAAAGATGATATTTTAAATGAAAAACCCAGAGTGTTCCATCTAAAAGACCAGGAAGCATATACATGGTGTCAAAAAGTAACACAAATACAGGTAAAACCTATGAATAGTACTGGTGAAATTATTAAGGCCACTCCACGTAGTTAAAAGGAGATTTATTTAATGGCGTAACTTACAAGTTAAGGGATAGGTAGGTCGTGGGGTCTGGGGAAGGTGTATCACAGTCCAGCGGTGTTCTCTGGAGCTCTGCTTGTCCCATCTGCACCGTCCAAGGTCCTGGAACCGAGTCAGAGCACCGCCCATCCAGATCTCAGGTCTCCAGGTGCCTCCCTTGGCCCCGCCTTGTAGGCGTGACGGTTGCCGAAGTCTCAATGGGGGTTGGAACTTCCAGATCAAAGCTGGAATGGCTACCCACTACATCTCCCTCTTTTTGTCTAAATAAGAAGGTTCTAACCTAATACAAGACTATATACAAAGGAATAGTTATCAAATATTGTCCAGGAATAATGAGGGATAATGACCTAGATAAGATGGAACTACAACCAATGCAAACAATATCAAGCAAGAAACACATACTAAAATCCAGAGAAGTATAGAGCATAGGTAAATGGCATGTTACAAAGATCATTCCAAAAGGTGTCCTATCTTAAAGAACCTGAATCTAATACTTAATATGTTCTATCTACTAAGTTGTAACTATAACTGCCAGTCTTCAATCCCATCAAAGACCTGAGAAGGAATATAATGGTACCTGAGAAATGGTAGACGGATGCAAGCAACTTTCGGGAATCTTGAAAGAGTAGACTGAGACAGCTGGCAGCCTGGACAGTCACCTAATGTTTCTCAGCATTGTTGGTGCATTCAAATTGGCTACAGGCCTAAAGTATCTGACAGACCATTTTCAGAAGCAGGAATTCTGAAAGACCATCTTACCCTGTCTTGGCAGAGTACAGTGGTCGCTTTCCTTGTGTCCCGCTTGTCCAGAAAGGACAGCATTGCATTCGTACTGTCAGCCGTCGAGGCAAGGGCAGTTCTTTGCCCAGTAGGCCATTTTGTGCCAAGAAGACAAACTTCCAAATGGAAATGTCTTAGAAGCCCAACATTCTCTCGGGATCAAATTGGTGCAGCCAGGAGCAATTGTGTCTCATGTCAACAGAATTCTAAGTTATTTAAATGCCATATTCTCTAGGTCTATGAAGTGTTTGAAGATTACCTGTCCATCTGATCTATGTATCTGTAAATCTGGATAACCTAACATAACTATAGAGATGACAAGCATAGGTGACTATAAATCTATAAGTCTTATCTACCGAAATAACCTAAGGACTAAGGCTTCACGCAAACAAGGTAAACAGTCTATAATCAAATGTATGGTAAAGAATGATGACTTCAAAATTGTAACAATACACAAGATGTTTATAACAGAGGTAGGAGTATATAGTGTGATATGCAATATGACAATAATCTTAAATATATATCAATATTTATAACAGGTAGGAGTATGTAGTGCAATATGCAATATGACAATAATCTTAAATATATATCAATATACCGAATATCCTAAACAGAAGTAGAACATACATAAAGTATGACAGATATAAATTTACATTTGTATCAATATACAAATATTTCAAATAAGAGTAGAAATATATGTACATTATAACAAATATAGTTCTGTATTTGTGTCAATATACAAATTATCTTAAACAGAAATATAAAAATAGTTTACATTTGTAGCAACATATAAGAATCCATAACAGTGCAAATTACAGTGCAAATTATTTAAGGCTGCTATTTTACTAAATTTGTTTACTAGTATATACAATAATCTACCATAATATCTTATACTTATCCATTCTATTTCTTCTTTTCCCTTTTCTCTCTCTTTTTTTTTTAGAATACTGAGTTTAATATTTTCTTCCACCCCCAACCCTATAAACATCATCCATAACCCTGAGAATTATGAAACCTAAGGGAGAAGGGGCATCATTTTCTTAGCATTGCTTCCTGCTGTTTAGGGGGTGATGTTATCTCTGTTGGGATAACTGTGAGAAAGCTCAGATAGTTAAATCTCAGTTAGACTAACTGTAGGTTCCGCAGCAAGTCTTAGAGTAATGGGTAAGATTGTCTGAAATTCTGGTAAGAAGTGTAGTATGATGATGATTACCATGGCATCATTCTGGATTGGGTAGAGTTGTTGTTGGGGCCCCATTTTCCTTCTGGAGACTTCTGAGATTGCTATTAGAAAAACTTATTTGTTATCAAAATGGAAGGTTTGGATTTAAAGAGGACATAGCATGTAAGAAAGGATTCTGAGAAATCAAGAGTAAGCATGGAGAGAATTAGAATCTAGAAGACAATGGTCCCTTTTTATTGGTTTCCTTCTGTCCCACACCAGAGGGCTCTTCTGATATGGGACTGAAGAATCTCTCAAACTTTTCTTTTAGCAATGTGCTTGGGTTTAGAGAAGGAGTGAGCCAATTCCATTTCCAAAGCCAGCTTGGCTTATAATTAAATTGGAACCACAACTTTTCTAGATTGATAAAAGAGATAGATGTTAGTGAGATTTTACCGTGTGTAGATTGGTACCAATAGATTCTTTCTTTCTGCTGTAAACATCTGGATATCCAAGGCCTTATGATTTGTGGAAGATGGGTATTTCCATTATCCTGGAAAGACAAAAACAGAACCCTACCCCAACCTTTGATTGTTAAATTTTTCTTACAACTTGTAGAGATGTCACATTGGTGGGTGATCTTTTACTTCTCCTCATCAAGGGTTTTTTCCTGTTCAAATCAAATTTTTATTAATTTTGTTGGTATTCATAGCTTTTCTTCTCCTGCAGAAACAAAGGCAAAACCTCTTCCCCAATGTAGAACATATCCAGGTTTCCATTCTGAGGTCAGCACATCCTTGAAATAAACTGGTTGGTTTAGCTCAGGAGTTTTGTCTGTCGTCCAATGTCTCTCCGCAGCTGTTGTTCCTTTCTCATCAGCATTGAGAAAATTCAAGGTTAATAAAGCACTATGCAATCTATTTCTAGGAGTCATTGTTACCTGTTGCTGTTTATTTAGCAGATCCTTTAAAGTTCGATTGGATCTTTCTATGACTGCTTGGCCTGTGGGATTGTGTGGTATACCTGTAACATGCTTTATATTGTAATAAGCAAAGAATTGTCTCATTTTATTGGAGACATATGCTGGGGCATTGTCTGTCTTAATTTGTACAGGTATTCCCATGATGGCCATAACTTCTAATAGGTGTGTAATCACAGAATCAGCCTTTTCAGAACTCATAGGAGTTGCCCATTGAAATCCTGAATAGGTGTCAATGGTATGATGTACATACTTTAATCTTCCAAATTCTGCAAAATGAAACACATCCATCTGCCAAATTTCATTTCTTTGTATACCTTTTGGATTGCTCCCCGCAGGTAATGGAATTTGGTTATAGATGGAACAAGTAGGACATTTTTTCACAATATCCTTAGCCTGTTGCCAAGTGATGGAGAAATCCTTCTTCAAACTTTTGCTATTTACATGGTATTTCTTATGAAATTCTGAAGCTTCTAGCACATTACTTATTAGTAACTGATCAATCTCATCATTACCTTGTGCTAGAGGTCCTGGCAGACCTGTATGGGATATAGGATGTTCCCTTTTTCTGATGATTTCCTGCAATTGTATGAATAATGAAGTTAATTCTGTATTATCAGGAATAAATTCAGCAGTTTCAATATGTAAAACAACTCTCTCTGCATATTGAGAGTCAGTGACTATATTGAGGGGTTCTGTGAAGTCCATCAGTACCATAAGAATGGCATACAGTTCTGCCTTTTGTACAGAGCTGTATGGACTTTGTACCACTTTACTTAAGTCTCCTGATTTATATCCTGCTTTCCCTGATTTATTTGCATCAGTATAGAATGTGAGGACTCCAGAAATTGGCTTTTGTCATACAATGTGAGGAAGGACCCATTCGGTCTTCTTTATGAATTCTATTCTCTTGCTTTTGGGATAGTGGTTGTTAATCTCTCCCAAAAAGTTACTGCAGGCTCTCTGCCAGTATTCATTATCTTTCCATAGTGATGAAATTTCTTCATTAGTTAAAGGTACTACAATTTCTGCTGGGTCCATTCCTGTCAACTGGCGAAGTCTTAGTTTACCTTTTTGAATCAAATCAGAGATCTTTTCTATATAAGTCTTTAATTTCTTATTTGGTTTACGTGGTAGGAATATCCATTCCAATATAATATCTTCCCCCTGCATCAAAATACCTGTTGGGGAATGTCTGGAGGGGAATATGACAAGAATGCATTTAAGTTCTGGATCCACACGATCCACATGTGCTTCTCGAATTGTCTTTTCTACTAGAGCCAATTCCTTCTCAGCTTTGGCTGATAATTCTCTTGGACTATTTAATTATTTGTCCCCTTCTAGAGTATTAGCCAAATTTTGTAGTCCATCTTTGGGTATTCCCATGATACCCAGTAAGTTGGAAATGCTTCCCAATAACTTTTGAAAATCATTAAGAGTCTTCAATCGATCTCTCCTTAGTTGTACCTTTTGGGGTCTAATTTTTTGTAGCTCTATCTTATATCCTAAGTAATTAATAGAATCTCCTCTTTGTATTTTTTCAGGAGCAATTTGCAGTCCCCAGCAAGGCAAAACTTTTTTACTTCTTCAAACATGCTTTCTAATGTATCTAATTTTGGATCAGCTAATAGGATATCATCCATATAGTGATAAATTATAGATTGTGGAAACTTTACACGAATTATCTCCAATGGTTTCTGCACAAAGTATTGGCACAAAGTAGGGCTGTTTAACATTCCCTGTGGGAGGACCTTCCATTGATATCTCTTGACTGGCTGAGAATTGTTATAATTAGGTACTGTGTAGCCAAATTTTTCTCTATCATTTTCTTGTAAGGGTATGGTAAAGAAACAGTCTTTTAAGTCAATAACTATTATAGGCCATTCTTTAGGAAGCAGAGAGGGCAAGGACATCCCAGTCTGTAGGGAGCCCATTGGCTGAATTACTTTATTAATAGCTCTCAGATCTGTCAGCATTCTCCAATTACCAGACTTTTTTTTAATAACAAATGCAGGAGAATTCCAAGGGCTGGTAGATTCTTCAATGTGTTGAGCATTTAACTGCTCTTGAACCAGCTGTTCTAAAGCTTGTAGCTTCTCTTTTGTCAAAGGCCATTGTCCAACCCAGACAGGTTTATTAGTTAGCCATTTTAAAGGTAAGGCAGTTGGTACTTCTGAGAGTTCAACAGCAGTCGTGCTCTGTTTGTGAACAGCCTGAATGGTTGGGGACTGATTTTTATAGCATGTCATGATATTGTTCCTAGAAACGTGCATTGGTCTATATTCCTTTTCTGAAAGTGTAGGAATTTTAATCTGGGTATTCCACTGTTGTAACAGATCTCGGCCCCAAAGTTTTACTGCTACATTTGCTACATATGGCTTCAGCCTTCCTCTCTGTCCTTCTGGCCCTATGCATTCAACCCATCTCGAACTCTGTTTTATCTGAGATAGGGTGCCAATCCCTAAAAGTTGGACATCTACCTCTTGAAGAGGCCATTTCGGATGCCATGATTTTGGTGTAATTATAGTCACATCTGCACCTGTGTCTACCAGGCCCTCCAGAACCAGGCCATTAATTCGAATTCTAAGCTTTGGTCTTTGTTCATTTATGGAAGTCTGCCAAAATATTTGTTTTATAGTGTTCTTTGTAAACTGTGATCCACCTATCAGAGCTGTTTTATCATCCATTGCAGTATCGGTTTTTACATTAGGCATTGGTTTATTCAGTTGTTCTGGAGAGGAATTTCTTCCACAGTGGCTGGGAATGTTCATACTACATTTGATTTGGGGGCCTGCAAGAGGCCCCCTGAGGTGTTTCCCGCCAGTAAAGAGTTGCCTCGTATATCTATTTTTGATCTGCACTCACTGGTCCAATGTCGGCCTTTGCCACACCTTCTACATAATCCGGGAGGTGGTTGGGGTCTCCTGTTTAGGCTATTTCTAAAAGGAGTATTACTTCTAGGAGTACCCCACGTACAGTTTTTACTTATATGACCTGGTGTACCACATTTAAAACATTTGGTAACACGGGGCCTTCTTTCACCTCTGGGATTTGTCTCTCCTATCCAAGCCTCATTACTGTAGTTACGAGACTCAACACCATTAGTATACTGAATGCATTCTTCCAAAGGAGCTGATCTGATCTTTAATGGTGTAAGTATTCTTCTGCATTCTGCATTAGCATTGTCGAATGCCAAGGACTCAATTAATACTTTTCTTAATTCTTTATCTGATACAGTTTTTGTTATAGCTGTGTTCAGCCTTTGTAAAAAATCAGTGAAGGGTTCATGAGGCCCCTGAAATATCTTTGTGTATACCTCAGTTGGTTTTCCAGGTTCTGGAATTTTTTCCCAAGCATTTAGAGCTGCTGTATGGCATAGGGATATTGTATGCTCATCATAAGTGGCTTGTACATTCCTGTCAGTGAAACATCCCTCACCAAGTGTTTGATCTTGGGAGATCACAAAACCTCTGATTTTACCTTGTTGTTCTAAATTTTTTGCCTCTTCTCTCAACCAGCTTTTCCACTGTAGCTACTGGCTATATTCTAGAACAGCTGAAATTAACTGATGCCAGTCATCTGGGATGATTCTATGTGAGGTAGACCATGAATTTAACATCTGTCTTATGTATGTGGAGTGTATTTCATAGGTAACTACTGCTTCCTTTATATTTTTAAAGTCCCTTGTTGAAATTGGTTGTAATGTATATGTATTATATGGCTCGGGGTGTGTATCATCTGCTGGCTTCTCATGGATGATAACAAGATAAGCCATTGTATGAGAGCCATTTGGAGATGTTACAACCTCTATGGTCTTGCCCTTCTGCTTATTAGGTCCCTTGTCATGTTTACTGAGAGTTTCTTCTAAAGCTTGTAAACGAGCACCTAGGGTCTGTTCTAGGGAGTGAACCTCTTCTCTGGCAAGGGACTCCAGATTTCTCATGGAATCATAGAAGTTTTTATGTTCCTCAGAAACACATCATTCCATGGACCTTATCTTATCAATTAATGATAATCTTTCTTCCTTATATAGTGTCTGGAGAGTTAGTGTTCTGTCCATTAAATATTCACATTTATTATCAATAAGATCAATTTTTGGTACAAGCCTGTTTTGTAAATCCTGATCAGCAGATTCCAGAGAAAGAATCTTTTTCTGTAAGCCTTCATTGCTCTCTTTTAAAGCAGATTCCAGAGAGAATCTTTTTCTGTAAGACCTCATTGCTATCTTTGAAAGCCTGTAAATCCTGGTTAGCAGATTCCAGAGAGAGAATCTTTTTCTGTAAGATTTCATTGCTATCTTTTAAAGCCTGTAAATCCTGGTTAGCAGATTCCAGAGAAAGAATGTGGTGGTATTGTGTTCCCCAAAATATTGTGTACCTTAATAAACTTATCTGGGGTCAGAGGCTGCATTGGAAACAGCCAGGCATGGTGACTCATGCCTTTAATCCTAGAAAGCAGCCTTTAATCTCAGGGAGTGGTGGTAGAAAGCAGAAAGGTTTATAAGGCATGAGGACCAGAAACGAGAAGCATTTGGCATGGTTAAGCATTTGGCTGGTTAAGCTTTTAGGTTTCGAGCACAGTTCAGCTGAGAGCCATTGGGATGAGGACACAGAGGTTTCCAGTCTGAGGAAACAAGATCAGCTGAGAAGTTGGCCAGGTGAGGTTAGCTGTGGCTTGTTCTATCTCTCTGACCTTCCAGCATTCACTCCAATAACTGGCCTCAGGTTTGATTTTATTAATAAGAACTTTTAAGATTCATGCTACAGAATAGTTCTGTGTTTTGTTAACAAATTTACAATGACTATTGGAGATGTAGGTCATTATAACAAGCCCCTTGAAATGGCTTTTAATAGAAGGCATCTCCTTCTCATTTGAGCTCATGAGGCATTCACAGCATGAGGAAGCTCTGAGTTTTGCTGTGCTGTGACAGCAGAGCCCAGATGATGGCAGTTATCTAGGATGGAGGCTGCAGCCTGGAGTGTAAACTATTATCCTCTAAGAATTGGTTCATCTCTCAAGTAATAGTCACCTTTCAGTGACCTCACAGAACCAGAATTGAGACAAGCATCAAGGAGATACCATCCTGACTAGACCTGTCTATGCACAGTTCATCTTTTTAAAATTTAAATTCAGAGGCTCCTGTTAATACCTACAAAGAGAAAGATCTGCAACCATTAGACAGCTGAGTTTGTTTTTCACACTGACTATAATATATCCTCCACTGTCTCTCTCAATACTGTCTATTTAACTGGTTTATCCAGATAGGAAGCAAAGCTTAAGCAATCAGGCTGCTGGAGTTGAGGCTTTTACACCATGAACCCAAAAGAAATTTGGGATTAACCAAACACTTAAAATTTATATAAGCATTTACTTACAAATTAATTCGGTATCATGTAAATGATATAAAAACCTACCTGCATGCAAGCAATGCGCGTGCACACACAGTTATATGGAAAGACAGATTTATTTAGATCTATCATTTGTCAGCTATTAAAAAAATTATTTTTATCTTTTTTTAGATTTATTGGTTTTATGCATATGAGTGTTTTGCTTGCTCGTATGTCTGTGCACCATGTATGTGTCTGGTGCTCATAGAGATCATAAGAGGGCACTGGATCCCCTGGAACTGGAGTCCCAGGCAAATGTGAGCTGCCATCTGGCATAGGTACCAGAAACTGAATTAGGTTCCTGTGGAAGAGCGGTATGTGCTTTTTACTGCTGAGCCATCTTTCTAGACCACAGTTGTCAGCTTCACGGGTGGGCTTTTTATCCTATTACGTTTTTGCAGCAATGAACAGCACTAATCTCAAACTTTTAAGGGTTTAAAGCAGTAGTTCTCAGCCTGTGGGTCATGACCCCTTTGGAGGGTCACAGATCAGGTATCTTGCATATCAGGTATTCACATTATGATTCATAACAGTAGCAAAATTATAGTCATGAAGTAGCAATGAAAATAATGTTATGGTTGGGGGTCACTGCAACATGAGGAACCGTGTTAAAGGGTCACAGCCTTAGGAAGGTTGAGAACCACTGGTCTAAAGTAAACTTTTAAAAGTGGGGAGCCTGAGCTGATGGTTGACAAGGCTTCAAGCCAGCTGAGCAAGCACCAATAGCTTGGTTTTCAGCATGTCCTTTAGTTTAATTGGAGAAGATAACATCCAGATTTTGAATGTTTGTCAGGATTATATTTCCTGTAAACCTCACTGTGAGAAAGACATTTTAAAAAGATCTTTTATGTAAGTAGTATATATTATATATATAGTTTAAAAAAATCTTTTTTTGAGACAGGGTTTCTCTGTTTAGCTTTGGAGCCTGTCCTGGAACTCACTCTGTAGCCCAGGCTGGCCTCAAACTCACAGAGGTCTGCCTGCCTCTGCCTCCCAAGTGCTGGGATTAAAGGCATGCGCCACCACCGCCCGGCAGTATTATAGTCTTAATAAGCAAATGATATTAAGAGTATTCCTGAAAAATAAAAACATAGCAATTAGTCTAATGAGGATTTTTAAGACACATCACTTAGAAGTACTTTGGTTAATGTTAGCATTTTTATGTCCTGAGATTTTTATGTTACCAATGACTATTAACAAAATTTTAAGTAATAATTTTTTCCTTTGGGACCTATTTTGGAAAGAATTCTTTATCAAAATCTATGCATATAACATTGGCTTTCATAACATAATAAAATTTTCATCTTATCATTCCAATGAATGTTTTATATAAACAAATGCCAGTTTAAGCTTTCATAAAACAGTTAATAGACCCAGATACTATTTTGATGGATTTTTAAGAGGTTTAGAGTATGCAAGATGATAAGGTAGCTAGCATTTATTGGGACTTTTAATATACCACTAGAATACTCACATTTACATTCATAATTACAATGCACAATTGCATTTTAACTGGACATGCCAACAATATGTAATAAAAACAAATTATTTCAGTGTACAAAATAAATGAAAAATTGAAGAGACCGTAGGTTTTGTTACTTAGTTCTACTTTGGAACACAAAACAACACATGAAAGTTAACATAGACACATATGACAGCTACATGAAGTCTAGGTACACCCAGTAAAAACATAACAGCAAAAATGAAGTAGAAAGTTCATCTCCATCTCTTTAAGAGATGAGAAAGGCTTAGTAGCACAATACTCCAAGGAGCTAAAGGTGACATTTGTCATGTGGACTTAAGACAATATTTTTCCTTACATGTTTAGAACTAAATTACTGGAGGAGGGAGATGGGCACCTTTGCCGATGGAATGCATTCCTCAATGTCCATTTAGGCCAAAGCTTTTCCCTCTTTTGGCTTGTGGTGAGACTGGCCTATATTTCCCATACTTGCAGTAAATCTAAAAGCCAAAGAAATAAGGGAGCTAGAGACTCCTGGGTCAGGCATCATGGCTTCCCAGTGCCAGTACAGAGTATAGTTGCCCTTCAAGATCAGGCAACGTGGAGCAGAAAGCATTAAGGTGACTGTCTTTTCCTCTAAGAATCCCCAGAGGGCCCGGAATCAGGAATGTTTCCAGCCAGGGAACAGATGTGAGTCACCTGGTCCCCCATCATATATCATATATACCTGCCCAGTGTAACAAGTAAAGACACATCACACACATACATACAACTGGTTTTTAACCTCTCATAAAATAAGAACACAGTAAGTCCAAACTCACCTATTTGGGTCTTAAAAGTTTTAGAAGTTAGTCCCTTCCTCAGAACATCAAAGGGGAAGAAGCCAGCAGAGTTCCCCAAACTAGATAAATGAATTATTAAATAATGATTAATTAACTAGCCCACATAAAGGCACAATATTAATCATTCATGAACAACTGCAAAACAAAGGGGAAGCAATTATGATTGTGGTTTTCTCCTCCTCCAACTCCTCCTAGGTCCTCCCCACATCCCCACCCACCCACCCAAATCCACAGCCTATCTTTGTTTCTCTCATTAGAAAACACACAAGCATCCAATGAAAACAAACCAACCAGAATAAGACAAACAGAATAACAACAACAATAATAACCCTCCGGAAATATGATTGGGTTCGTTTTGTGTTGGCTATCTACTGTTGGGCATGGGGCCTGCCCTTAAGAGTGGTTTGTGTACGCAGTGAGACACCATTGGAGAAAAGTTATCAGTTGGACATAGTGTCTGGCGTAGGGATGGGGGCTTGTATCTACTTCCCCTCTGGGACCTTATCTGGGTTAGACATGCACAGGAACTGTGCGTGCCGCCCCATTCTTTGAGATCACATGTGCATCAGTCTTGTGTCTAGAAGACATCTTTTCCTTGGGGTCTCCCATCCCCTCTGGCTCTTACAATCTGTCTGCCTCCTCTTGCACAGAGTTTCTGGAGCCATGAGGGGAGGAAATTGATGGAACCATCCCTTTTAGGATTGAGTGAGGAAGCACTATTTCTAAGCTCACTCCGAGGCCAGCGTAATTCTGATACCTAGACAAGGGCTCAACAGAAAACTAGAAGCCACGTATCTGTAACAAACTGACTGTTGACGAAGTTGGGAGGAACATACTGTGAGGAAGGCATTCTCCTTAATAAATGATATTAGAAAATGGGATATCTATATTCCCAATAATGAAATGAGGTTGTTCTTTCTTACCGTATGGGAAACAAATTCAGATAACATCAGAGAACTTAACTGCCTTTCGGGGTGACTGGGTTTCAGTGCCAGCAGCCATGTCTGGTGGCTCCAGGGGATGCAATGCTTCTGGCTTCTGAGGGGATCTGCGCTCAAGAGGGCATCCTCACCCCCGCCCCCCACATACACATAGTTAAAAATAGTCTTTGAAAAGGACTTAAATATAACATCAGAATGTGCTGGCTAGTTTTATGTCAACTTGACACAAGTTACAGTCATTTGAAGGGAGGAAACCTCAGTTGGGAAAATGCTTCCATAAGATCTGGCTGTAGGCAAGCCCCTGTAGGCGTTTTCTTAAGTGCTATGAGAGGGCCCAGCCCATTGTAGGTGGTGCCACCCATAGGTTAGTGATTCTGGGTTCTATAAGAAAGCAAGTTGAGCGAGGCATGATGAGCAAGCCAGTAGGCAGCACCTTTCCATAGCCTTTGCTTCAGCTTTTGCTCCAGGATCCTGCCCTGTTTGAGTTCCTGTCCTGACTTCTTTCAGTGATGGACTATGATGTGGAAGTGTAAGCCAAATAAATCCTTTCCTCTCCAACTTACTTTTGGTCATAGTGTTTCATCACAACAGTAGTAGCCCTGACTAAGATACCGAAACCCGCCCCCCAGCCCAAAAAAAACCTGCCAGAAACAGGGGGAGAAGCTCAGTGAGGTTGCTCAGAGGTAGGATATTTTATTTTTGATGGAATGTCAGAAGTAGTATGCAACATAGTTGTAGAGCACTTGCTTAGCATCAATTGATAAGGCTGGCAATCCTCAACACTACATAAACTGATGTGGTGGTATGTGCCGTATTCCCAGTACTTGAGAGATAGAGATGGGGGTATTGGAAGTTCAGAAGTCCAAAGCCAGCCTGGGCTACATGAAACCCTTTCTCCAAACAAACCAACCAACCACAGCCTTGGAAACAGACCAAATTAATGGGGTTACATGGAACTAAAGAGCTTCTGCATAGGAAACACTCAGCAGAATTAAAAGGCAACCCTATAGAATTTGATCAAGTTTTATAAATTTGCATTTGATAATATATAACGAACACACACACACACACACACACACACACACCTCCTTAGCAAATAAGCAAGCCAGAAAAAAATGCTTTGTTTCAAATATTGGTTATGTGGCCTTGTTTCCTTGGTAATGTGGTAATGTGTCTGATGAAAGATTCTAACCTGCCTCAGGTTGGGCCAGTGCAGGAGCATCTAGACCAGAGCCCAGCCTGTGAGTTTGGAGATGGGGCAGGAGTGCGTGCGGTCCCTGTCTGCCCCTCCGTGAGTTCTGTACCTGTATGTTCTGTGATGGATTTTACCTTCATCTATCCTCCTCTGGTGCAGGACACCTTGAGTGTTTCTGGGGCAGTCAGTCTGGTATGGGGAAGTGCCCCGGTCTGTGCTTCCCTTAGGAGGAACTCCTTGTCTTCATTCTGAAGGTTAGGTTTTTGGGGGCACAGCATTATTGGTTGGGAATTCATTTTCTTTCACTATGCATTCTCATTTGGCCTGCTTGTAATATGTCTGATGAGGAGTCTGGCATTAGTGTGATAGATTCCTTTGTATGTTAAGTGACATTTTCTCCTGCCTTTTAAAGAACATTCTCTTTTTTTGTTTCATACTTTTGATAGTCCGACTTGACATTTATACCTCAGGAATGTACAATTTCAGAATCTTTTGAACTTCTTGGATCTGGATGCCTGTGTCTTCTGCCCGCTCTTGGCAGGGGAGTCTTACTGTGCAAGCCTGAGGGACCTGAGTTTGAGCCCACGTGAAAAGCCAAGTGTGGTGGCGCTTGTAACTTCAGTGCCAGGAAGGCAGGGACAGTGTTGATGAGGGCTTTCTGGTCAGCCTGCCTAGCCTAGTCAGCCAGCCCCAGGTCCCAGTGAGACTGAAAAAAAAAAAAAAAAAAAAAAAAGATGGCTGGCTTCTGAGGGTTGACCTCTGGCCTCCACATGTGTATATACTCACCTCACCCCCTTAGTCTTCCTGCCCCAATCTCATGTATTAAGCAAGTTTGTGTCTGTGTGTTTTTTGTTTGGTGTGTGTATGTGAGTGTGTGAGTGTGTGTGTGTGAGTGCACCGGGCCTCATGCTTTTGACCTGTTGAACAAAGCCCTTCTTGGCTCACAGCTGATGGTGATTGGAGAGGCGAGAGGATGTGTGTTTTCCTCTTAGCTTTTATAAAGCCGTCGTGTGTCTCTGTTTCACTGCGTTATGGTACTTGGCCCCAGGCACATCAGCAGAAGAGCTGCGGGTTCCCCCCAACTCCCTTCATTTTCTTGCCTTCTTGTGGCGTGAAATACACTAAGCACCCCCCTTCAGCCTTCTTGCGGAAGTCATCGCACGCATGAACTTTTGTGAGATCGGATAGTGGGCTCACTCACCTCAAGCTCCTTCTTTCTCCAAGCTGGGTAAAAATGGTGAGCTAAGAAATAGTAAAGTCCTTCCCCTGAGACACTGTCACACTCTCTACCAAAAAAAAAAAAAAAAAAAAAAAAAAAAAAAAAAGTGGCACATTGTTTTCCATGCAGTGAGTTTTGTTGTTGCCACTGGAGAAAAGGTGTTTGATCCAAACATCAGCAGTGACTTGGCTTGTCTCAACCAAAGGTGAGGGGAGCAGCAAGGCCAGCAGAGACCTGGGTGCTTTGTGTGATTTGTAGATCAGAGCATTGAGTCCAGTGTCGTTGAGAATCTTCCAAATTCCCACAATTAGGGACATATTTAACCACTGAACCTCAACTTGCTTCAGAGTAGGATTTTTTTCTGAATTAGGACCCTTACATTTTCAAGAATTCTCACAGGTCAGTTGTTCACTGGGATTAATTACAAATGTGTGTTTATGTATTTAGTTATAACGAGTACCCAAATTATGTGGGAGCAACGTATCCTGGAAAGATGTGTACTGAGCAATACTCTGCAGGAATCACAATGGTATGTTCTTATCCAATCCATAAAGAGGGTGCGAGATGTTGTCACTGAAGTGACGGAGGAGTGACTGTTGTTACAGTCTGTTGGCCAGGCCTAGATGAGAACCTAGGACTGTGCAGCTGAGGCAGGACGCTGGGCGAGGGGGGAGTCACTGGGGAGACACACTCCAAGAACGAGGCTTTTTACAAATTGTATTTAACTTTTGGGAAGCCAGGATAGTCTTGAAGATTAAGAAGTGGGAGGGATGTATATAGTTTATATAAAAACTTATAATGCCTTTGTAATTAAGACAGAGATAAATATTAGCAATGGAAGAGAATAGAGTTGAAAAATGGGAAATGAACAGAGCTCGACACTGACCGGATGCTTGTATCAGTACCTTTCCTAAGAGGAACTCCAGGTTTTCACCCATCCAAGGAATCACGTCCATTACTGTGAAGGGCTTGATACAAAATAAAAGGGCCCCAACTTGGAAAAGTCCTTTTATCATCATTCAACGGTGTCTTCTCTTTTGGATCCCTTTGTCGCTTTAGTATCCCAAGAACATGACTCTGGAGGCCTTTTCCGTTGTCGTCACCCAGATGCTGGGCCTCAGTCTGGGAATATCATATGATGACCCAGCGAAATGCCACTGCCCAGAAACCGTCTGCATCATGACTCCAACAGCTGTGTAAGTTTTCCAAAAATGTTTGTTAGTTGTGTTTATTTTGTGTTAAGTGTAGTGTTTCCTTACAGTCTAAATGAACTATAAGGAGATCAAGCTCATGACAAAATATGTACCTGCAACTTAAACATAAGAGCAGTAGAATGTGAGGAATACTATTAACAATTCCAGTCAAGGCAGACAAGTTCAATGTGCAATATACAGGTCAAGGAATGTTCCTTAGATATGTATTGTGTGAAATATACCTGCTTTTTCCAGTAAGGATCCTTTAAAATATGTTTGAAGCCCATAAATCATGGTCTTTTTTTTTTTTTTAAAGGCAGAGCTTTTTGTGTTTACTTTTAGATTAGTTTGATATGGGAAAAGAAAACCCAACAAACTACCAATCAAACAAGGACTGTCAGCTGGAGGCTCAAACCAAATGTGTGGTACTTGTGTTACTTTGGAAAAAGAGGTTGAACCTTCTGGGATTTGCTTTGCTAGTATTTAAATGGATGTTCTTTTACTTAAGAAAAAGACCAATAAAGAAAAAACAAACAAACATAAAAAAAGACAAAGCTACCATTGAGTTCATTTTGTGCTGGCTACCTGCTTCTGGGAACAGGGCCTGCCCTGGAGGATGGTTGATACACCCAGTGAGACTCCATTGGAGAAAACCGGTTTTCCCCTTGCTAGTGGGTATCGGTTAGATACCGTCTTGGCTAGTGGTGGGACTGTGTGTCCGCTTCCCCCTGCCAGTGCTGGGGTCCTATCTAGCTTGAACCTGCACAGGCCTCGTTTGTGTTAGCGCAGTCTCTCTGAGTTCCTAGAGCACGAGCACTGCTGTGTCAGGAAAACATTGTTTCTTCAGAGTCACCCGCCACATCTGGCTCCTACAATCTTTCTGCCTCCCTTTTCACCTGGCTCCCTGAGCCCCAAGGGGAGGAGTGTGATGGAGACATCCCATTTAGGACGAGTGTTCCAAAGTCTCCCACTCTCTGCACATTATCCAGTTGAGGCATGACCTTCTCTATTAATGACCCTCTTTATTTCCTATGATATATAATGTGATAATATATAAAATGTAAATAATAGTCCTATTATTTCTAGGCTTTAATTCAGTTTATGGATGTCTTTGTTAGTTATATGGGTTTCTCAGGGAAAATGGATAGTTGTCTTTAATGGTTCATCTGCATCTTTCAATGGGTGAGTCAAGGTCCTTTGCATTTAAGGTTCTTATTGACAGGTTTGTTGTTACTGATGATTTTCTTGGATGCTGTTCTGACTGTTTGGTATTAACCAAACCTCTTCTGGTATTGTTTAGAGGTTTGTTGGTTGGACATGATTGATTCTTTTCTGGATCTCCTCTGTTTACTTTTTCCTTTTACAAAATTGATCCCTTAATTTGTTCTCATGGATGAAACTGTCTTTCTTCTTCCTCTGTGTATAGTAGAAAATTGGGCATGACTTTTCTTTTTTGAGTAGTATCTAAATCAAGTCCTTTATCTATTATAAAATCACCTCTTTTACTATTGATTTGTACTTATTTTTTTAAGTAACAAAATGTTTGTAGTAAATAAAATCACATGACCTCCCCCAGAATAATTATGAACACTTATTAGGAGCATTTGCTATCATCTATTAAACAATATCATGAAGCTAACATATGATATGGGGTTATGCTTTGAGATGCATACAGCTAACAACAGTATATGAATTCATTTTTAGGCAATCTACAGGTATGAAGGTGTTTAGCAATTGCAGTTTGAGAGACTTTGAACGTTTTATATCTAATGTGGGTGCCAAATGCCTTCAGAATAAGCCACAAATGCAAACTAGTCCAAGACCCGTCTGTGGAAATGGAATAGTGGAGGGAAATGAAATCTGTGATTGTGGCTCCCAACAAGTGAGTATGTAATCTAGAGAAACGGATAACAAACTCATTGTCTTAGCCTTTCTTTGTCGGGAACGTTCTATGTCTAAACTGAGTACCTCGTGGAGCACTGCTATAATGAATTTCGTAACTAGATGTTTGAATTTAATCTGTCATCAATCCAACCCATCATTTTTAGGACATAGCTTTCCCATGGGACTAGCAGTATGATGAGGGAACCAGTCATACACTGTGGAGTGAACTTCAGATAATTTTGATCATTTGTGTGTCAGGAAAGTCCTGAAAATACAGTGAATGCACACAGTCCAGAATACAGTGCTTCTGGGTAATGCAGTATCTGCAGTGATAATGCACATCCCTTTAAATACAATGTATACATGGGCATGAATTACTGGTTTGCATATCCCATTAAAAAAGGGGGGAGGAAGCCGGGCGGTGGTGGCGCATGCCTTTAATCCCAGCACTTGGGAGGCAGAGCCAGGCGGATCTCTGTGAGTTCGAGGCCAGCCTGGGCTACCAAGTGAGTTCCAGGAGAGGCGCAAAGCTACACAGAGAAACCCTGTCTCGAAAAACCAAAAAAAAAAAAAAAAAAGGGGGGGGGGAAGGAGATTGTTACTATCTTGTAGAACAAGTCCTCCTTCTTTGTTGTTAAATTACTCTTAAAAGTTTTCTTTTTAAAATCAATTTTACCGGGGGTGTGCTCTCCACAAAATAAAAGGGACCAATTACACAGACAGGATGATGAGCTTGGCAAATGGAAGTGACTATGGCTACAATCACATACAGACCCTGGTCGTCATTCCTGAGACTTCTCACGCCGCTCTTGGGTTTTCCCCCTTGTGTCCATATCCAGGCAGCCCGAGACAGGTCCTGTCAGATCACCTCAGCTGAGCTGGTTGGTGTAATCTAATCTGCTGCTTCTTTTCCTCTCTCTCCCCCTCCCTCCCTCCTTCCCTTCCCCTTCCTTCCTTCTCTCCCCTCTCCCTCTCCCTCCCTCCTTTCTTCTCACCCCCCGCCCCGCCCCCGTCTCTCTCTCTCCCTGTGCAGGATTTCTGATATTTTCCCCCATTGTGTCACGTCATGTAGTTTTCATCTTATTTTGCATACTTCCTCTCTCCTACAAAAAGTCATGGACTGTAACACTCAAGTTTATCCCTGGCTTCTCTGATTTGCACACCACTCCCACAGCTCTCTTTGCTAGTGCCACAGCATTTTGGTGTTATAACTCGTCTGTATATTTAGTACTCAGGTCGGGTGGTGCCTTTCTGCTTCATTCTTTTTATTTAGAATTTCTTTGGTTTTTATGGTCTACTGTGGCACTATTGATAATTTAGATTTTTTTCTACTTCTCTGGAGAATGTTAATTTGGTAGGGATGGCAAGCTTTCCCTCAGTTTGGTTAGAGTGAGCATATTTACCTAATTCTTCTAGCTTATGAAAGTAGGATGCCTTTCCATTT
Organism: Peromyscus eremicus; assembly: GCF_949786415.1. Lineage (NCBI taxonomy): Eukaryota > Metazoa > Chordata > Mammalia > Rodentia > Cricetidae > Peromyscus > Peromyscus eremicus. The sequence goes on along the minus strand of NC_081433.1, from coordinate 17,209,791 downwards.
TTTTTGGTGCCTTAATCACTTTCTTGATTAGATTTATTCCTGTGTGTTTGTTTGTAAGATTGTGAATGGGATTGCTGTTGTGAGTTCTGCAGGTGTCTTATTATTTGCATATAAAAAAGCCAATGAATGAAGTTATATCATTTGTAGAAAATGGATGTGACTGGAGATTATCATATGAGGTGAATTAAGCTAGTCTTAGAAAGACAAATACAACACATTTTCTCTCATATGTAGTTCCTATAGTCTATATAAGTACATAACCATGTCTGTAACTATGCCATGGAAGGCAAAGGGAGACCAATGGGAGAAGGGAAGAACAAGGAAGGGAAAGTAGTGGATGTGGAAGGGAATATGCTCCTGTACAGTACGTATGTCTGTGAAAATGCCCTATGTAACAAAGTAATTCATACAATGAATAATCAATCACAAAAACTGAAACATGCTAAAAAGCACTGAGTTTTATATTTGCATATTTATTTATTGTTTTTTTTTTGGTAGAGTTCTTTTTGCTTGTTTTCCTAAATGTCCAACTATGTTTTTGTTTTACAAAAATGTGTATTTTGACTTCTTCCTTTCCTGTTTGGAAGCTCGCTCTCTCTCTCTCTCTCTCTCTCTCTCTCTCTCTCTCTCTCTCTCTCTCTTTTGTTTATTTGGTTTCGTTTTTTTTGAGACAGGGTTTCTCTGTGTAGTTTTGGTGCCTGTCCTGGAACTCACTCTGTAGACCAGGCTGGCCTCGAACTCACAGAGATCCGCCTGGCTCTGCCTCCCGAGTGCTGGGATTGAAGGCGTGAACCACCGTCACCCGGCTGGAAGCTCTTAATGTGTCTCTTATCTTACTATTCTGACTAAGACTTCAAATATATTTGAATAAAAGTGGTGGAGTGGACAGACTTCTGGTTGCTCTAGAGGCATGTCTCAGGGTTTTCCTACTCAGTGTGGTCGAGGCTCTGGCTTTTTCTTTTTGAGGTACATGTTTTTCCTATATTGAATTTTTGGTTAATTCTGTTTCATTATGGAGTGTTGTTGAATTTTGGGGGTATTTTGATTGGTATTCCCATTGAATATGTAGTTGCTTTTGGAAGATGGTCATGTCCACAATATTAATTATACAGCTACATGAACATGGGAGATCTTTCTGTTTTCTGTCTTCCTAAATATCTTTCTTCAGAGATTTGAAAGTTTTCATTGTCGAGGTCTCATTTGCTTGGGCAGGTTTATCCCAAGATCTTTTATGGCTTTGAGGCTATTATAAATGGAATTGTGCCCATGAGCTCTTTCTGAGGAGGTTTGTTGGTGGTAGATGGAAAAGCTACTGAGTTCTGTAAGTTAATATTGTATCCTTCCATTTCGTTGAAATTGTTGATTGATTCTAGAAGTTTTCTGGTAGATTTTTCTGATCTCCTATGTATAATATCGTATCATTTGCCAGCAGGGATAATTTGATGTCTTCTTTTTCTGTCTGCATCCCATGAATTCATGTTATTGACTTATTGCATCGGTTAGCGCTTCAAGGACTATATTGAAAGGGAGTGGGGATAATGGAGAACGTGTCTCATTCCTGATTTCAATGGATTGCTTCAAGGTTTTCTCCACTTAGGGTGATGTTGGCTGTGGGTTTGTCATAAGTAGCCTTTATGTTGAAGGATGTTCCCTTTAGTCCTCCTCTCTCTAGGACTTTCATCATAAAAGGCAGTTGGATTTATTTTTATCAAAGTCTCTTTCTCCATCTACTGAGTGCGTTTATATGATTGATTACATTTATTGACTTACATATGCTGAAGCATCTCTGCATTTTTGGGATAAAGCGAACTTGGTCATAACGGCTGATCTTGGTATGTGCCTGGTCCATGTTTGCTAGTATTTTTGCATCTGTGTTCATCAGGGATGTTGGTCTGTCTTTTCAATTTTTTTCGTGTGTGTGTGTGTGTGTGTGTGTGTGTGTGTGTGTGTATCTTTACCTGGTTTTGATATTAAAATAATACCGAAATGAATTTGGAGATAATCCTTATATTTCTATTTTTTTGAATAATTTAAGGATTATTGGATCTTTGAAAGTCTGATTGAGTTCTGCTGTGGCTCCATCTGGGCTTTGGATTTTTTTCTTTCTTTTTTTCTTTTTTTTTTTTTGCTTTGTTTTTTTTACTTGGCCGGCCATCTATAAGTGTTTTAATTCCCTCATTTGCTATGGCCCTGTTTAGATTGTTGATCTCTTGGGGGGTAACTTTGGTGATTTGAATGAATGTATAAATGAGTTCACTTCTTTTAGATTTTCCAACTTGACAGAGTACAGGTTTTTCAAGTATTTTCTTTTTTTTTTTTTTTTTTCTTTTCCTTTTTCTTTTTATTGAAAATAGGTTTTTTTTTTTTAATTTTTATTTTGCAATACAATTCAGTTCTACATATCAGCCACAGATTCCCCTGTTCTCCCCCCTCCCGCCCCCCTCACCTTCCCCCCAGCCCGCCCCCCACTCCAATCTCCTCCAGGGCAAAGCCTTCCCCACAGACTGAGATCAACCTGGTGGACTCAGTCCAGGTAGGTCCAGTCCCCTCCTCCCATGCTGAGCCAAGGGACCCTGCATAGGCCCCAGGTTTCAAACAGCCAACTCATGCAATGAGCACAGGACCCGGTCCCACTGCCTGGATGCCTCCCAAACAGATCAGGCCAATCAACTGTCTCACCCACTCAGAGGGCCTGATCCAGTTGGTGACCCCTCAGCCATTGGTTCATATTTCATGTGTTTCCGTTTGTTTGGCTATTTGTCTCTGTGCTTTATCCGACCTTGGTCTCAACAATTCTCTCTCATATAACTGCTACTCACATCACCAGGCAGGCTACCTGGAAAACAGGACCCCAAGAAAGACACAGGGATCGCCCAACGACAGAGAAATGGAATGAGATCTACATGAACAGCCTGGACAGGAGTGGGGGTAGTGAAGGGCGAGGGTCGAGGGAAAGAGAGCTTGGGTGAGTGGGAGATCCCAGCTGGATCAAAAACAGAGAGGGAGAACAAGGAATAGGAGACCATGGTAAATGAAGACCACATGAGAATAGGAAGAAACAAAGTGCTAGAGAGGCCCACAGAAATCCACAAAGATACCCCCACAACAGACTGCTGGCAATGGTCGAGCGACAATCCGAACTGACCTACTCTGGTGATGGGATGGCCAAACACCCTAATTGTCGTGCTAGAAACCTCATCCAACTACTGATGGACCTGGAGGCAGAGATCCATGACTAGGCCCCAGGTGGATCTCTGGGAGTCCAATTATCAAGTATTTTCTTATAATACCCTGAATTTCTTCGTAGTGTTTCCCTATTCATTTATGATAATGCCAGTTTGGATCCTCTTTTCCTTTCTTTTGGCTAGGTAGGCCAAGCATCTGTCAGTCTTCTTTATCATGTCAAAGAGCCAGCTTCCAGATCCATCGATTCCTCGTATCGTTTGTCTATGCTTCATTCGTTTCTGCTGCGGTCTTTATTATTTCTTATCATCTACTGGTTTGTGTTTGTTGTTTGTTTTTTTTCCTCCTCAGATTTTGAATTGCACCATTAAGCTATTTCTCTCCCCAGCCCCGCCCCTCCTGCCCCCACATCTTCTGTTAGGTCATTCCCACCCCCACCCCCACCCCCCGTCACTCAATTTCATGTTCTCTCACAAAGCAAAAAGGGAAAAAACCAAGTCATACAAACCAATAAGACAAAAAGTACCAAAACAAACTGAAAAGCACACACACACACCCCCCAAACAAACAAACAAAACCCCCAACAAACAAACCACTGAGTCCATATCATGTTGGACAACTACTCCTGGAGTGTGGTTGATACATTTAGTGATATTCCATAAGAGAAAACTGGTTTTATCAACTTATCAATTACATACTATATTAACTACAGATATCTTCTTAGGGTTGGGGCTTTGTGTTCGCTTCTCCTTTCAAATGGATTTTGTCCCATTTGAACCTGTGCAGGTCCTGTGCATGCTGTCACAGTCTCTCTGAGTCCATGTGTGTATCCGCCTTGTTGTGTCTGTTTTCATGGAGTTATCCACCACCTCAGGCTCTTACAATCTTTCTGACTCCCCTTCTGTATATATCCCGGAGTCTTGAGAAGAGGATAAAGAAACATCTGTTTTAGGGATGAATGCCCTGAAGTATCTTATTGTCTGTATATTGTCCAGCTTCAGGTCTCTGTTTAATTGCCATCCACTGCAAAAAGAAACTCCTCTGATGTGTGCTGAGTGAGGCACTGATCTATGGGTATAGAAATGCCGTTAGAAGTCATCTTATTGCTATGTACCTTAAGCAGAATTATCACAACAGACAGTCCCCTGCGGCCCATGACCTATTTAGTCTCCGGCGTCTGGTATGGGTCCCATCCCATAGAGTGGACCATGATCCCATCAAAACGTGGGTGGTTACTCTCTTAGTGTCTGTGCCATTACTGCGCCAGTATACCGGACTGGCACATTGCTGTTGTGGGTCACAAGGTTTGTAGCTGATGATAGCTTTCAGAGCACCTTCCAGCGTTATGAATGATTGTCGTAGGGATGAAACTTCTAGTTGAGCCCAAGCTCAGTTTCTCCCTCTCCAATGACGTAAGTTTTGTCTCAGCAAGAGGGCTTTACCACTAGGTGGTGGACAGCAACCAACAGCCTGGGACCACTTTGGCCAATATGTAACTCATTCCTACTAAGGGTGAGTTTACTTAGTGGCATAAGATGTTGGGTTGGTGGGGCACTGGCTTTCCTATTACATGGTGACTCCATTTAAATTCCTTTCATATATGTATATATTTAGGACACTTCTACAGTAGTAGGTTTCCATATGGTTTTTCAGAAGGCCTTTCCTGTTATTTGTTTTTCTTCATATTCCCTCCTTTACCCTTAGCTCTAAAGCATGTCTGGTTGGGGCCCTGTCTCCTCCGTTATTTGATGATTCTGCTTAGCTTTATTTCAAATATGTATGTATTTTAAGAAACCTCTATTGTAGTAGGTTTCCATATGACCCCTCAAATGGCCCTTAGTGTTAGCTGTCCTTCCCCATGTTTCCTTACTTACTTCAGTGTTGCATCCCCCTCCCCATTTAATCCTTGTCTTAGTTAGTGTTATTGCTGCATGGAGACATCACAACCACCGCAACTCCTTTTGGTTTTTTTTGGTGCCTGTCCTGGATCTCACTCTGTAGACCAGGCTGGCCTCGAACTCACTGAGATCTGCCTGGCTCTGCCTCCCGAGTGCTGGGATTAAAGATACGTGCTACCAGCCATTGCAACTTTTATAAAAGAACGATTAGTTGGGGCTGGCTTACAGTTTCAGAGGTTTAGTCCATAGTCCTCATGGCAGGAAACATAGCGGTGTGCAGGCAGACATGGTGCTGGAGAAGGAGCTGAGTCCTATATCTTGATTCACAGGTAGTAGTAAGTAAACTTACTTGAGCTTTGGAGACCTCAAAGCCCATCCCCTAGTGACACACCTCCTCCAATAAGGCCACACCTCCTAATATTGCCACTCCCTATGAGCCTATGGGGGCCATTTTCTTTCAAACCACCACAATCCTCCTATTCCAATCTCCCCATTTCTCTCTAACTATATATTCTATTTCCCTTTCCTTGGGAGATCATTCCCTCCCTGTGTTGTTCCTTTCTCTATACCTAACCTCTGTGGTTATTCAGATACTAGCATGCTTATTGAATGCTTAAAAGATAACATCTGCATATGAGAGAAAACATATATTTGTCATTTTGAGTCTGTGTTACTTCACTTAGGATGATTTTTTTTTTAGTTCCATCCACTTACCTGCAAATTTCATGATTTTGGTTTTTAATAGTAACATTTCACTGTGTAAACACACCACATTTTCCTGATATATTTTATATTTTCTAACTATTAGGAATAGAGCAGCAATGAACATCACTGAGCAAATGCCTCTGTAGTATGCCCAAGAGTAATATAGCTGGATCTTTAGATAAATATACTCCTAGCTTCCTGAAAAACTGCCACACCGATTTCCATAGTGGCTATACAAATTTGCACTCCCACCAGCAATGGATGAGTGTGCCCCTTACCCCACATCCTTCCCAGCATGAGCTGTCATCTGTTTTGATTTTGGCTGTTCTGACTGGTGTAAGATGAAATCTCAAAGTATCTTTGATCTGCATTTCCCTGATGGCTAAGGGTGTCAAACATTTCTTTTAAGTGCTTCTCAGCCCTTTGTGTTTCATCTTTTGAAAGCTCTGTTTAGAACTATACTCTATTCTTCAGTTGGGTTATGTGTTTTCTTAATGTCTAGTTTTTTGGAGTTCTTTTTAAGTTTTAGATATCAGCCCTCTATTGAATGTGCAGTTATTAAATTTTTTCCCCATTCTGTCACTTTGTCCAAAGGATGGTGTCTTTTGCCATACAGAAGCTTTTCAGTTTTATGAAGTCCTATTTATTAATTCTTGTCCTTAACATCCATTCTGTGTCCTATTCAGAAAGTCTTTTCCGTGCCAATGAGTTCAAGACTATTCTCTGCTTTCTCTTCTGTCAGATTCAGTGTATCTGGCCTTGTGTTGAGGTCTTGGATCCATTTGGAGTTGAGTTTTGTGCAGGGTGATAAATGTGGCTCTGTTTGCATTCTTATGCATGCAGCCAAGCAGTTTGACCATGTGTTGGTGATGTCTTTTTTCCCCAGTTTTATCCATGGTCTCTCCAGGTCTTTCATCAGGAAGGGATTTTTGATTTTGTCAAAGGCCTTTCTGCATCTAATGAGATGATCATGTGACTTTTGTTTTTCAGTCTGTCTGTGAGGTGGATTAAGTTTATTGATTTATGTATGTTGAACAATTCCTGCATCTCTGGGATGAAGCCAACTTGATCATGGTAAATAATATTTTTGATGTGTTCTTGAATTCTGCTTACAAGTATTTTATTGGGAAATTTTGCATCTACTTTAATGTGTGGTATTGGTATATATTTTTCTTCTCTTTTGAGTCTTTGTATGGTTTAGGTATGAGGGTAATAGTAGCTTATAAAAAATCCTTCAGTTTCTATTTTGCAAAATACTTTGGGGAGTGTTGGCATTAGATCTTCTTTGAAGGTCTGGTAGAATTCTGTGCTAAATCTATCTGGTCCAGTGCTTTTTTGGTTGGGAGATTTTCAATTACTGATTCTATTTTACTAGGGGTTTGGTGTTTGCTTACATTGTTTATTTCATCTTGATTTAACCTCAGGAGGTTGTATATATCAAAGAATGCATCCATTTCTTTTAGGTTTTTCAGTTTGATGGAATATATATATTTTTAAAGTATGTCTTCCTTATGGTGCTCTGAATTTCCTTGGTGTCTGTTGTAATGTTTCCATTTTCATCCTTGTTTGATTTTATCAATTGGGATCATCTCTCTCCATGTTTTTGTTAATTTGGGTAAAGGTTTCTCAATTTTGTTGATTTTCACAAAGAACCAACGTTAGGTTTCCTAATTGGTTTCTGTTTCACCCTGAGTTTATTTCTTCCCATTCATTTTTTTTTGGCTCTTATTTATTCTTGTTTTTCTAGAAACTTCTATTGTGTTGTTTAATTAATATGCATTCTCTCTGGTTAATTTGGTGAAGGCTGTTATCACTGTGAACTTGCCTCTTAGAACTGCCTTCACTATATCGCAAGGTTGAAGAGTTTGTGTTTTCATTTTTAGTTTTCTTCTTGATAGCTGTCTTGGTGTAATTTCATTCAGTAGTGAGTTGTTCAGCTTCCATGAGTTTGTATATTTTCTACTATTTCTCTTGTTCTTGATAGCCAGCTTTAATTCATGGCTGTCAGATAGGATACGGGGTGTTATTTTAATTGATCTGTATCTGTTCTTACTTGCTTTTTGACCTAATATGTAGTCAGTTTTGGAAAATGTTTCATGGGCTGCTGAGAAGCAAGTATATTCTTTAGTGTTTACATGGATTATTCTGTAGAAGTCTGTTAGGTCCATTTCATTCATGACATCGTTTAATTCCAGCATTTCTCTCTTTATTTGTTATCTCAATGACCTTTCAGGGTCAATATATGATCTTAGTTGTTAGTAGTGTTTCTTTTATGAAATTTGATGCCCTGTTGTTTGGTGCATAAATGATTAGAATTGTAACATCCTTTGGGTGGATCTTTCCTTTAATAAGCATGTGATGTCCTTCCCTATCTCTTCTGATTAATTTTGGTTTGCAGGCTATTCTGTCAGATATTAAAATAGCTATGACTGCTTGTTCCTTGGTTCCATTTACATGGAATTTTTTTTTTTTTGGCTTTTTGAGACAGGGTTTCTCTGTGTAGCTTTGGAGCCTTTCCTAGAACTCACTCTGTAGCCCAGGCTGGCCTCAAACTCACAGAGATCCGCCTGCCTCTGCCTCCCAAGTGCTGGGATTAAAGGCATGCACCACCACCACCCGGCTTCATGGAATATTTTTTCCCATCCCCATGGCACCTATCTAAGCTAAGATGATTTCTTATAGACAAGAGATTTTGTTTCTTAATACATTCACCTAGTCTATGTTTTTCAATTAGAAATTTGAAGCCCTTAATATTTATAGTGATTATTGAAATGTGTTATAGATTGCAGTCATTTTTTCAGATTTGTGTTCTTAGTTGTGATTTGTATTTCATTAACTTATAGCTTTATTTTCTTTCCAGAGTCTCTTGGGTATTTGCTTATTTCTCTCTTCATGTATGATGTTCAGTATTCTGTTCTTTGTTAGGCATTTTAAGACTGTTTTGTATCCTTAAAAGTCTTTTTTCCTCCTTTAACTATTACAGATAGTTTTTCTGGGTACAGTAGATCGTCAGTCATGGTCTTTTAGAGCTTGGGTCCTTCTGGCTTTCAGTTTTCATTGAGAAATATTCTGATAGGTTTTCCTCTATATGTGACTTTTTTTTCCCTCTTTTGCAGCTTTTGATAGTTTTTCTTTGTTCTAGATATTTAGTGTTTTAATTTTGCTATGCTGTGGGGTATTTTTTTTTCCTGGTCTTATCTAGTTGGGGTTCTGTGTGCTGCTTCTATCTATATGGGTATGTCCTTCCTTAGTGTGGGGAGTTTTTCTTCTGTGATCTTGTTAATGATCTCATCCTTGCTATTGGCCGTTCTCTCTCACCCATGACTGTGATGTGAAGGTTTGCTTTTCTCATAGGGTCTGCACGCTACTGCATGTTCCTTCCCTATGTTTAATATTTTCATACTTACTATTCCGTCTAGATCCTCTATGAGCCCCACTTTCTCCTTGATTCATTTTACTTGTAAGACTGTTTCCTGAATTTTCTAATTGGGATACTAAGTTTTTCAATTCCTCTTCATTTCTACACGTGTTCTCTTCAATATTTCTTTTTTTAATTTAAGAATTTTTTTCAATTCACTTTACATACCAACCATAGATACCCCTCTCATCCCTCCTCCCTCTCCCCCTAGCTTTTCCTTTCAACCCACCTCTCCATCCCATCCTCCAAAAAGGTAAGGGCTCCCATGGGGTGTTAGCAAAGCCTGGTACCTTCAGTTGAGGCAGGACCAAGCCCCTCCCCCTGCATCAAGACTGAGCAAGGCATCTCACTATAGGTAATGGGCTCCAGGAAGCCAGCTCATGCATCAGGGATAGATCCTGATCCTACTGCCAGGGGCCCCTCAAACAGACCAAGCTACACAACTGTCTCCCATATGCAGAGGGCCTAGTCTAGTCCCATGCAGGTTCCACAGCTGTAAGTCTAAAGTTCATGAGTTCCTATGAGCTTGGTTCAGTTGTCTTTGTAGATTTTCCCCATCATGATCTTGAATCCCCTTGCTCATATAATCCTTCTTCCCTCTCTTCAACTGGACTCCCAGCGCTTGGCTTGGTGCTTGGCTGTGGATCTCTGTATCTGCTCCTATCAGTTACTGGATAAAGGCTCTATGATGACAGTTAGGGTATTTACCAATCTGATCACCAGGGTAGGCCAGTTCAGGCACCCTCTCTGCTATTGCTAGTAGTCTAATCTGGGGTCATCCTTGTGGATTTTTCGGAATTTCTCTAGCACCAGGTTTCTCCCTAACCCCACAATGTCTCCCTCTATCAAGATATCTCTTTCATTGCTCTCTCTCCCCCAGTTTGACCATCCTGTTCTCTCACGTTCTCATCTCTCCTCCCCTCCCCTCTATTGCCCCCTCCTTGCCCCCAGTTTACTCATAGAGATCTCATCTATTTCCCCTTCCCAACATGATCCATGCATCCCTCTTAGGGTGTTCCTTGTTAGCTAGCTTCTCTGGAGCTGTGGGTTGTTGTAGCTTGAGTTTTCCTGCCTGGCCCACAGTCAGGATATATCTCTTTCACCTGCCAGTCCCACAGCCTCTCAGACCCGACCAAGTAAACACAGAGACTTATGTTGCTTTCAAACTGTATGGCCGTGGCAGGCTTCTTGCTAACTGTTCTTATAGTTTAAATTAATCCATTTCCTTTAATCTATACCTTGCCACATGGCTCGTGGCTTACCGGCATCTTCACAAGCTATTTCTCATCATGGCGGCTGGCAGTGTCTCTCTGACTCAGCCTTCCACTTCCCAGCTTTATTCTCCTCCTTGCCCCGCCTATACTTCCTGCCTAGCCAACGGCCAATCAGTGTTTTATTGATTAATTAGCAACACATTTGCCATACATCCCACAGCAGGTTGTAGTGTGGTTATCCTTTGCTTTACATCTAGTATCCACTTATGAGCGAGTACATACCATGTTTGTCTTTCTGAGTCTGGGTTATCTCACCCAGGATGATATTTTCTAGTTCCATCCATTTGCCTGCAAATTTCATGATGTCATTGTTTTTTTACTGCTGGGCAGTACTCCATTGTGTATATGTACCATATTTTCTTTATCCATTCTTTAGTTGAGGGACATCTAGGTTGTTTCCAGGTTCTGGCTATTATGAATAATGCCATTATGAACATAGTTGAGCAACTGTCCTTGTGGTATCCTTGGGTATATTCCCAAGAGTGTTATTATTGGGTCTTGAGGTAGATTGATTCCTAATTTTCTGAGAAGTTGCCATATTGATTTTCAAAGTGGCTGTACAAGTTTGCACTCCCACCAACATTGGAGGAGTGTTCCCCTTGCTCCACATCCTCTCCATCATAAGCTGTCATCAGTGTTTTTTATCTTAGCCATTCTGATAGGTGTAAGATGGTATCTCAGAATTGTTTTGATTTGCATTTCCCTGATAACTAAGGATGTTGAGCAATTCCTTAAGTGTCTTTCAGCCATTTGAGATTATTCTGTTGAGAATTCTCTGTTTAGATCTGTAGCCCATTTTTTTAAAAATTAGATTGTTTGGTATTTTGATGTTTAGTTTCTTGAGTTCTTTATATATTTTGAAGATCAACTCTCCACCAAATGTAGGGTTGGTGAAGATCTTTTCCCATTCTGTAGGCTATTGTTTTGTCTTATTTACCATGTCCTTTGCCTTATAGAAGCTTCTCAGTTTCAGGAGGTCCCATTTATTAATTGTTGCTCTCAGTGTCTGTGCTACTGGTGCTATATTTAGGAAGTTATCTCCTGTGCCAGTGTGTTCAAGGGTTCTTCCTACTTTCTCTTCTATTACGTTCTATGTAGCTGGATTTACGTTGATGTCTTTGATCCACTTGGACTTGAGTTTTGTTCATGGAAATAGATGTGGATCTATTTGCATTCTTCTACATGTTGACATCCAGTTATGCCAGCACCATTTGTTGAAGATGCTTTCTTTTTTCCATTGTACAGTTTTGACTTCTTTGTCAAAAATCAGGTGTTCATAGGTATGTGGATTAATGTCAGGGTCTTAAATTTGATTCCATTGGTCCACATGGACTCCTTTTATGCCAACACCAAGCTGGTTTTTTTTTTTTTTTTATTACTAAAACTCTACAGTAGAACTTGAAGTCAGGAATGGTGATGTCTCCAGAAGTTGCTTCATTTGTGTAGGATTGCTTTAGCTATCTGGGGTTTTTTATTTTTCCATATGAAATTGAGTACTGTTCTTTTGAGGTCTGTGAAAAACTGTGTTGGGATTTTGATGGGGATTTCATTGATCTGTAGATTGCTTTTGGTAAGATTGCCATTTTTATTATGTTGGTTCTACCTATCCATGAGCATGAGAGATCTTTCCATTTCTGATATCTTCTTCAATTTCTTTCTTCAAAGACTTAAAGTTCTTGTCTTACAGATCTTTCATGTGCTTTGTTAGAGTTACCCCATGGTATTTTATATTATTTGTGGCTATTGTAAAGGGTAATGTTTCTCTGATTTCTTTCTCAGCCCATTTATCATTTGTATATAGGAGGACTACTGATTTTTTTGAGTTAATTTTATATCCTGCCACATTACCTAAGGTGTTTATCAGTTGTAGGAATTCCCAGTAAAATTTTTTGGGTCACTTATGTATTCTATCATATCATCTGCAAATAGCGAAAGTTTGACATCTTTCTTTCCAATTTGTATCCCCTTGATCTCCTTTTGTTGTTTTACTGCTCTAGCCAGGACTTTGAATACTATATTGAATAGATATGGAGAGAGTGGACAGCCTTGTCTTGTTCCTGATTGTAGTGAAATTGCTTTGAGTTTCTCTCCATTTAATTTGATGTTGGCTGTTGGCTTGCCTTTACTATATTTAGGTATGTTCCTTGTATTCCTGATCTCTCCAAGACCTTTATCTTGAAGGGGTGTTGTATTTTGTCGAAGGCTTTTTCAGCATCTAATGAAAGGATCATGTGGGTTTTTTTTCTTTCAGTTTGTTTATATGATAGATTACATTGACAGATTTTCATATGTTGAACCATCCCTGCATCTCTGGGATGAAGCCTACTTGATCATGGTGGATGATTTTCTTTGGTGTGTTCTTGGATTCAATTTTCCTGTACTGAGTATTTTTGGATTAATGTTCCTGAAGGATATTGGTCTGTAATTTTCTTTCTTTGTTGCATCTTTGTGTGGTTTGGGTATCAGGGTAATTGTAGCCTCATAAAAAGAGTTTGGCAATGTTCTTTCTGTTTCTATTGTGTAGAACAATTTGAGGAGTATTGGTATTAGCTCTTCTTTGAAGTTCTGGTAGAATTCTGTGTTGAAATCATCTGGCCCTGGGATTTTTTTGTTGGGAGACTTTTAATGACTGTTTCTATTTCCTTAGGGCTTATTGGTCTATTTAAATACTTTATCTTATCTTGATTTAAATTTGGTATGTGGTACCTATCCAGAAAATTGCCCATTTCTTTTAGATTTTCCAATTTTGTGGAGTGCAGGTTTTTGAAATATGACCTGATGATTCTCTGGATATCATTGTTGTCTATTGTTATGTCTCCCTTTCATTTCTGATTTTGTTAATTTGGATATTCTCTCTCTGCCTTTTGGTTACTTTGTATAAGGGTGTGTTTATCTTGTTGATTTTCCCAAAGAACCAACTCTTTGTTTCATTGATTCTTTGTATTGTTCTTTTTGTTTCTATTTTATTCATTTCTGCCCTCAATATGATTATTTCCTGACATCTGTCCCTCCTGGGTGAGTTTGCTTCTTTTTGTTCTAGAGCTTTCAGGTGTGCTGTTAAGTCAATAGTGTGAGATTTCTCCAACTTCTTTATGTAGGTATCTAGTGCTATAAACTTTCTTCTTAGTACTGCTTTCATAGTGTCCCATAAGTTTGGGTATGTTGTAATTCATTTTCATTGAATTCTGGGAAGTCTTTAATTTCTTTCTTTATTTCTTCCTTGACCCAGTGGTGTCTCAGTTGAGCATTATTCAGTTTCCATGAGTTTGTAGGCTTTCTGTAAATTGAATTGTTGTTGAATTCTAACTTTAAGCCATGATGATCCAATAAAATACAGGAGGTTATTCCAATTTTTTTTGTATCTGTTGAGATTTTCTTTGTGACTGAGTATATGGTCAGTTTTAGAGAAGGTTCCATGAGGTGCTGAGAAGAAGGTATTCTTTTGTGTTTGGGTGAAATGTTCTATAGATGTCTGTTAAGTCCATTTGAGTCATAGCACATGTTAATTCCCTTATTTCTCTGTTTAGTTTCTGTCTGGCAGACCTGTCCATTGGTGAGAGTGGGGTGTTGAAGTCTCCCACTATTAAGTGTGGGGTTTGATGTGTGATTTAAGCTTTAGTAATATTTCTTTTTTCTTTTAAACAAATGTGGGTGCCCTTGTATTTGGGGCATAAATGTTCAGAATTGAGACTTCATCTTGAGGGATTTTTCCTGTGATGAATATGTAACATCCTTCTTCATCTCTTTTGAATAATTTTAGTTTTGAAGTCTATTTTGTTAGATATGAGGATAGCTATACCAGCTTGCTTCTTAGGTCCATTTGACTGGAAAATCTTTCCCCAACCCTTTACTCTGAGGTAGTGTCTGTCTTTGAAGTTGAGGTGTGTTTCTTGCATGCAGCAGAAGGATGGATCCTGTTTTCTTTTCTTTCTTTTTTTTTTTTTTTTTGGTTTTTCGAGACAGGGTTTCTCTGTGTAGCTTTGCACCTTTCCTGGAACTCACTTGGTAGACCAGGCTGGCCTCAAACTCACAGAGATCCGCCTGGCTCTGCCTCCCGAGTGCTGGGATTAAAGGCGTGCGCCACCACCGCCCGGCTGGATCCTGTTTTCATATCCATTCTGTTAGCTTGTGTCTTTTTATAGGTGAATTGAGTCCATTGATATTAAGTGATATTAATAACCAGTGATTATTAATTCCTGTTATTTTTTGGTGGTAGTGTGTGTATGTTTCCCTTCTTTGGGATTTGTTGGTGTGGGATTACCTATTGCCTGTTTTCATGGCTGCATCTAACTTCCTTAGGTTGGATTTTTCCTTCTAGTGCTTTCTGTAGGGCTGAATTTGTGGATAAGTATTGTTTAAATTTGGTTTTGTCATGGAATATCTTGTTTACTCCATCTATGGTGATTGAAAGTTTTGCTGGGCATGGTAGTCTGGGCTGGTATCTGTGGTCTCTTTGTGTTTGTATAACATCTGTCCAGGACCTTCTGACTTTCAGAGTCTCCATTGAGAAGTTGGGTGTTATTCTGATGGCCTTTGTAAGTTACTTGACTTTTTTCCTTTGCAGTTCTTAACATTCTTTCTTTATTCTCTGTGTTTAGTAGTTTGATTATTATATGTGAGGGGACTTTTTTTTTTTTTTAAATTTTTATTTTGCAATACAATTAAGTTCTACATACAGGCACAAATTCCCTTGTTCTCCCCCCTCCCGCCCCCCTCACCTTCCCCCCAGCCTGCCTCCCATTCCAATCTCCTCCAGGGCAAAGCCTTCCCCACAGACTGAGATCAACCTGGTGGACTCAGTCCAGGTAGGTCCAGTCCCCTCCTCCCAGGCCGAGCCAAGCGACCCTGCATAGGCCCCAGGTTTCAAACAGCCAACTCATGCAATGAGCACAGGACCCAGTGCCAGTGCCTGGATGCCTCCCAAACAGATCAGGCCAATCAACTGTCTCACCCACTCAGAGGGCCTGATCCAGTTGGTGACCCCTCAGCCATTGGTTCATATTTCATGTGTTTCCGTTTGTTTGACTATTTGTCTCTGTGCTTTATCCGACCTTGGTCTCAACAATTCTCTCTCATATAAACCCTCCTCATTCTCTCGAATTGGACTCCCAGAGATCCACCTGGGGCCTAGTCATGATCTCTGCATCCAGATCCCTCGGTAGTTGGATGAGGTTTCTAGCACGACAATTAGGGTATTTGGCCATCCCATCACCAGAGTAGGTCAATTCGGACTGTCTCTCGACCATTGCCAAGAGTCTGTTGTGGGGGTATCTTTGTGGATTTCTGTGGGCACAGGCTTTTAAGGCACATGCCTTAGAGGCAGAGGCAGGCGAGTCTCTGTGAGTTCGAGGCCAGTGTGGTCTACAGAGCTAGTTCCAGGACAGCCAAGGCTACACAGAGAAACCCGGTTTCAAAAAACAAAACAACAAAAACAAAAAAACTAAATAAAAAAAAAAAAGTGGGTCGTGAGGGGACTTTTTTTTGGATCTAGTCTAGTTAGTGTTCTGTAAGCTTCTTGTATCTTCATAAGCATTTTCTTCTTTAGGATGGGAAAGTTATCTTCTGTAATTTTGTTGAATATATTTTCTGTGCCTTTGAATTGGTATTCTTTTCCTTCTTCTATCCCTATTATTCTTAGGTTTGGTCTTTTATGATGTTCCAGATTTCCCAGATGTTTTGTGCTATGACTTTGTTGGCTTTAATGTTTTCTTTGACTGATAAATCTATTTCCTCTATTGTATCTTCAATGCCAGAGAATCTCTCTTCCATTTCTTGCATTCTGTTGGTTATGCTTGCATCTGTAGTTCCTGTTTGTTTAGTCAGATTTTCCATTTCCAGAATTTCCTCAGTTTGTGTTTTCTTTATTGTCTTGATTTCAGTTTTCAAGTCGTGAACTGTTTCCTTCACCTGTTTGATTGCTTTTTCTTGGCTTTCTTTGAGGGATTTATTGATTTCTTCCAATTTTTTGTTTGTTTTTTTCCTCAATTTCTTTAAGGAAATTTTTCATTTCCTCTTTAAAGGCCTCTATCATCTTCATAAAGTTATTTTTAAGGTTGTTTTCTTCTGCTTCATCTGCATTGGGATGTACAGGTCTTGTTGTAGAACTGCTAGGTTCTGGTGGTGCCATATTGCTCTTTAGATTGTTGAATGTGTTCTTGCACTGGCATCTACTCATCTATCTCTTCCTCCAATTAGTGCAAGTGGTGTCTGTGTCTCAGGAAACCCTTCTTGGTCCAATTAGGCCTGGCAGTCTTTGTCTCAGGGAGCTGCTGGGGTCTTGGGCGATGGGTAGGTTTGGGGGATGGAGTGGGACTTATAGATTGCAGGATCCAATGGGGGGGTGCAAAGGCCTGCCCACAGGAGTCTTGCCTGCTGGCCTGCAACTGGGGCTACAATAGTGTGGTTGGGGGAGCATGGGTTGTGCTTTGAGGCCTAGGGCCTAAAGACTGGCATGACCAGCTGGGAGAACAGTCTCTCACCTCTTGGTCCAATTGGAGTTGGCAGAGTCTGTGTCTCATGGAGGAGCTGTGGTCTCAGGGGGATGGATGGGTCTAGGGGATGGAGTGGGGCTTGTAGATTACACGGGCCAATGGGGAGTGGTGGTAGGCTGGCCTGCCTGCAGAAGTCTTGCCTGCTGACCTGCAACTGGGGCTGCAATGGGTGGGGGTAGACTTTTCAATGTTTCTGTCTCCTTATTGAATTCAATGTTCAAATTCTGAGTTACCTTAATTTCATTCAGCTATGTATTTGTATTTTCTTAGGCATCACTCAGGGTTTCTTATTATCCCCTTGGAGTTCAGTGAAGTGATTGTTCATGTCTACTTTAAATTTTTAAATTCTTTGATAAGGTATACGATTGTTTTAATTTCTGTGTCCCGTGGTTCATCTAGGTAGTTCTTATCGATACCACTTCTAAGGACTACTGGGTATGTTGGGAGCTGTTTCGGCTATTCATGTTGTTTTTGTTTTTGTGGTTTGACCTGGGCATGTTGACTTCTTTCTGTGGTTGTCTTTCTGACATGATAATCAGGCTTTCCTTAGACTGGTCCAATACAGGAGCTACATGACCTGAGCTAGACCAGGTAAAGCCGGTGGATAAGTCAACTGGACCAGGCAAAATCTACTCTGAAACCATAGGTCTGGAAGTGGGCCTGTGAGTGCTAAGATGACCATGGAAAGAGGGGAGGATTGGAGAAGGAAGAAGTGTCTCAACATTCAAAGGTAGCTGCTTTTGAACAAAGCAGGTTAAAAGGCCACCTGAGCAGACCCAGGCCTATGCAGCTGGAGATGGCCACATGCAAGGGGGAAACAGAGGCAGTGTAGGGGGAATAGGAAAGGAAAGAAGCCTGGCAAAGGGGATCACAAAGAAAGAGGGTTTGCATCCTGTGGGTCTGGAACTAGCTTAAAGAGTTGCAGATGGCAGTGGGTTAGGGGGACTATCTTGTCTTTTTAAGTCATCGTGATTACCACGGTCTTTTCTGGAAAACACCTCCCAAGCTCTTGATTCATTTCTTTGGTTTTCTTCTGTAGTGATTTGTGGTTCTTCTTTTCCCTGTTGTATTGGGAATTGCTGTAATTGCTGTAAAAAGTTATTTCCTGCATTTTTCTATGGCTTCTAATTGGATTGGGAGGGAAAGTAGGTATCAGTTACTCTACCAAGACCCCATTAAGCCTTGTAAGTGTTTATGGATGCTAATATCTGTGCACGCTGCCATTGTTAGTATCTCCTAGATCATGGCTCTCTATCAAGTCTTGGTCACTGTTGTGCATCTTCCTTTGCAGGAATGTGGGTCTGATAGCTGTTGTGAACCAACAACTTGTGTTCTGAAACAAGGGATGGCTTGTGACAGCATGTCTCCCTCACAAACCTGCTGCCAAGACTGTAACGTAAGATTTAAGTTTAGTAACATTCTATAAGCACACGCTGAGTTATACAGAGGATGCACTGACTTATGACTACAGTTTTATATGAAAACAAAGTACCTTTTTTTTTTTTGGTTTTTCGAGACAGGGTTTCTCTGTGTAGCAAAGTACCTTTTAAGTAAAGAAAAAGATAATAAATTGAGGATTCAGTTTCTCACTTTGTGACATTTTCTTCAACGTTACAGTCTCTGTCTACTATCACTACTTTAATAACTTGGAGTGGCCCCTGTTTGTGTGTGTGTGTGTGTGTGTGTGTGTGTGTGTGTGTGTGTGTGTGTGTGTGACTTTCTTTGTTTGACCCATACTTTCCTTTAGCTCATTCTGTAACCCTGATTATCCTTGCATTTACAATACTTCTGCCTCAGTCTCCCCAAACCCTGGGATTACAAGACTTTACTACCAGGGCCAGCTAACATTTTTCCAAATAGAATTATATGTTTTTTTTTTTAAACTGAAGTATGGACTTCTCATTCACGGACAGCTTTATTCCTGAAGGATCCCATGGTGATGGTTGTTCCATTTCACTTTCCAGGTCTTCCCATGTGTGTTACAGTGAGTTTCCCATTGTGAGACTACCACGATTGAACTACCTGCCATTCATGCTATTTTCTTCATTGTTCTCAATTGACACAGCTACGGTTTCTTTCTAGAAACCCATAGTATGGCTATATTTATCTTCTGTGACCTTTTTTTTTTTAGTGTCAAATGAAAATAATGACTAAGAAGTATGAGATAGATGTTCCTTTAAGATTCCTTATGTAAACTTTCAGAATTCTCTGTATAGAACGTTATAATGTAGCAGAAAGGTTATATTTGGATTTCTTTCTCAAAAATTCCCATGCTTCAGTGCTTCTTCAATGACCATTCACCTGCCCCCTACACTCTGCTCAGTGATTTGTTTACATTTGTAGCAGAATTGATAAGTATTCCACAATTGTGAACTGTGGTATAAGCATTTATATTTTTTTTGAAATTGACTTAACTAAAATATTTTCACTCTACAAGACTGATTTCTGAGGCTAGCAGTGGTCCTTGCTCCCTTGAGTGAAAGCACAAAACTTCAGTATGTGCGTGCGTGCGTGCGTGTGTGTGTGTGTGTGTGTGCGTGCGTGCGTGCGTGCATGTGCATACACAGGCCTGTGTGGGTGACATGGCCTGTGTGGGTGACGTGGCCTGTGTGGGTGACGTGGCCTGTGTGGGTGACGTGGCCTGTGTGGGTGACGTGGCCTGTGTGGGTGACGTGGCCTGTGTGGGCCCGTGTGGGTGACATGGCCCGTGTGGGTGACATGGCCTGTGTGGGTGACATGGCCTGTGTGGGAGCCAGATGTTGACAGTAGGATGACTTTCCTCTATTGTGTCTCTGCCTTATTTCTTTGACCTGTGTCTCTTTCTCAGCTTGAAGCTTGCTATTTCAGCCAGACTGACTGGCGCATGAACCTTGGAATCTTCTTGTTTGACCCCCCCACCCCCACACTACGAGTGCTGGTGCACATTGCCATGCCCAGCTTTTGTGAGTTCTGGGAATATGAACTCATTTCCACGCTTTACAGCAAGCACTCTCCTCATTGAGTCATCCGCTGACCACATGTCACCTTTTTTTGTTATACCATTGCTTATATATCTATGCCTTATCTCTCCTTTTCATACATTCCATTTATTTTGAAATGAATAGCACAGTGATGTATACTAAGAGACTGAAACACACTAAAGAGTCAAAAGAACACATACACGATCAATATTGTTTGAAATACTTGTGAACACAGTATTGTTATATATAAAATATTTTTCCTGTTAGTTTGCAGCACAAGGCCAAGAATGTAGGCCCCAAAAGCATCCAGACTGTGATATTGCGGAAGTCTGCAATGGGAGCTCAGGAGCTTGTCCACCTGATGTAACTATACACAATGGGCACGTTTGCAAAGCAGGTGGGTTTATCTGCTTTGATGGAGACTGTCCTGACCTGGATAAACGCTGTGAGAAGATATATGGAGAAGGTAAACTTTTTGTTCCATCTAAATCTCCTGTCTGTCTGTCTGTCTGTCTGTCTATCTATCTATCCATCTATCTATCTGTCCATCCATATATATCTATCTTTTACAAATTATCCTTAACCTATTCATTATTCTTTAATTTGTTAATGAACCTTTAGGTTGTTTCAAAATCTTGACAGTTGTGAAACCTGGAAATGCATGTATCTCTTTGAGAAAATGCTTTTATTTTCTTTGAGTACACAAAGGTGGGATTCTGAATCTTGAGATAATTCTGTATTGAGTTCTTAAAGAAGCTCCATACTGTTTTCAATAGATTCTATACCAGCTTATACTTCTGTTGCCAATGGTTGAGTGCTCCTATTCCTATCACCAATGGCTGAGTGCTCCTATCCCTATCACCAATGGTTGAGTGCTCCTATCCGTATCACCAATGGCTGAGTGCTCCTATCCCTATCAACAATGGTTGAGTGCTCCTATCCCTATCACCAATGGCTGAGTGCTCCTATCCCTATCACCAATGGTTGAGTGCTCCTATCCCTGTCACCAATGGTTGAGTGCTCCTATCCCTATCACCAATGGCTGAGTGCTCCTATCCCTATCACCAATGGCTGAGTGCTCCTATCCCTACCACCAATGGCTGAGTGCTCCTATCCCTATCACCAATGGTTGAGTGCTCCTATCCCTATCACCAATGGTTGAGTGCTCCTATCCCTGTCACCAATGGTTGAGTGCTCCTATCCCTATCACCAATGACTGAGTGCTCCTATCCCTATTACCAATGGCCGAGCACTCCTATTCCCCACCATGCTTACGAATGTTTGTTAACTTTTGTCTTTTTCAACACTCCAACATTTGTGAGGCAATATTTCACTTTGATTATTCTTTCACATTTGCTTGATGATTAGTGATGTTGAACAATATTAAAAGTACTTATGACTTCCATTGGTTTGCTCTCTGGAAGCAAGTGGGACCTCTTGCCAGTTCAGCCACCAACAGCCATCTTTTCCAAACCTGTCTGAAAACGGAAATGCAATAGTGCTTCTCTCCACATTGCCAAGAAGTGGCTCCTGTCACACAGCTTCTAGAATGGAGGGGCAACCACTTTCAGATCCAACTGAACCCCTGGCCCTGAAATCATGTGTCCTCTCACAGATCCATACTACAGACCTCAGTTCTGCGACTTCTCCGTCCTCGCTGGTGTTTTAGACCCCACATTGTATATCTCTCAAACTTGGCAAGTACTGTAGATAAAGACTAATGCTTCCTTGGGCCCTGCTGTAAGCTATGGATCCCAGCTCTGTAGCCATTGCACACATATCTACATCTTAGGCACTTGAAATACACTCCCAGAAAACCCGCCAACTCCCTGGCAACGGAAGTTTAGCTTTTTGTTTGTCCTCCAGATCCTGAATAGGAGTTTGCTCTACACAAGAGACTTACTTCAGTTTTAAGGGTCTATCCATACATTGATATGAAGAGATGGGAAAGACATTTTTATTATATAATGATAAAGAAGTCACCTTATCAAGAAGATATAGTGTCAATTTATGTGCAGTTCGTGTCAGAACACCTAAACATTTAAGCAATCAAGCATGAAGGAGAAGACAGATTGCAATACAGCCAAGAGTAGAGGAACGCAATCCATCACTTTGCACAAGATGATTGTTCTGACAGATGATCAACTAGAAAACTATTGGTTACTTTTTGGATTACTATGAAGGGAAGCCCCTATCTTTCCATGGAAATTTTCCCTTGGTTCCCTCTGCAAAGTCTTTGAATGCTGTTGGCTTAATAACCCCTCAGTTGGGCTAAAATGACTTTCTGTAGGATTAATTGGAAAAATTATTGGAAAGACCATGAAGAGTTTATTTCAAATATTATGCTTAAAAAATACATCTAGGGCTGGAGAGATGGCTCAGCCGTGAAAGGCTAGGCTTACAACCAAAAATAAAAAGGCCTCTATAGTTTTTAATAGAACAGATATGTTCATATTTGAAGTCCTGATTTTCATTGTCAAATTCATATAAAAGAGAATGGACATGGTTGACAGTCCAACCAGTGTTTGGTGCCAGTTGATTATTTATGGCCCTTATTAATTATGTAAATATTTATTTAGCATCTTAATTGGATGGAAGTAGCCTTCTTTTGAGAATGTAGACAAAAATTGGGTGCGAACAACAATGTTGAGATAAGGATTTCTATTCTTATGGAGCTTAAATTCCAATGTGGCAGGGCATCAGACAAACAAAAAATTTATGGATAGACAAATAAAAAAATGAATCAAATAAAAATGCATAATGGCATGAGTTATGTTAACAAAAATATTTGAGTGATCAAATAGTGCAAAGCCACAAGCAGGGTGACAGAACTAAGTCCAGCTGCCACAGGTGCAATGCCCAGGCATGTTTGTCTGAGGAAATGAAACTTCAGAAAAAAATGGGAACAGTGAGAAGGAGCCAGTCAAGACATGGCTTGGAAAGAGTATTCCAGCGAGAGAAAACAGAGCCAATGTTTTAGCACTTCATGGAGTGTGAATGCTGATGCGGGTCATGACCATTGGAAAACACATATTTCTGACAACCTTGTGGAATCCCAGCTATACATTCATTTTTATTGCTGCTTCATAACTGTAATTTTGCTACA
The DNA here is from genome assembly GCF_949786415.1 of Peromyscus eremicus. NCBI lineage: Eukaryota > Metazoa > Chordata > Mammalia > Rodentia > Cricetidae > Peromyscus > Peromyscus eremicus. The sequence goes on along the minus strand of NC_081433.1, from coordinate 17,186,756 downwards.
TTGTGGTGTCTCTGTTCCCAAGACTGTCAGAAATAGTGTTTTCCCATGGTTGTGACACACAGGTTGAGAACTGTTGAAGTAAGTCCTGGTGGGGAGTATGACTGAAATGTAGTGTATTGGGATCAGATTTTTTTTTTAGTGTAATGATAAACCAGTTGAGATATTTAAGTAAGAGACCAAAACTATGGTTTTGGTTGAAAAAAGATCATTGTAGTTGTATTTTGTAGGTCATTGTAGATAGCATGGTGGGAACCACTGGAAACTAATACAGTAGAAAGGATGAGATGTGACCACACTTAGGCTGTACTTATGAGGCATTGTCAAGAAGACTCCAATTAGGAGATGGAGGCAGCTGGTGAGGGGGAAATGGACTCAAGGACCATTTCTAAGTTTGGCCTCCTCATCTGACTAGCTAATGGTATGAAGTAAGGAGTGTAGGGATAAAACAGTTTGGTTTGAGATATCAAGCTGAAAATCCTATTAGTCAAAGGCAAGATCAGTTCTATGTCAGGTAAGAAAGCTAACATTTCTTTGGGCTCTATCTCAGCTGAAGTGGGATGAAGGGCCTATTGTGTTTAATTATCTCTGATAGTCGTCAGGGAAGGCAATGTCAAGCCCTTTGCTGCTCCATGGTATATTTGAAGCATTACCTCATTGTTGACCATAATAACCCAATATTTTATTTTATTTATTTGTAAACAAAATATTTATGCAATGTTTTATTACCCTGGTACCCTCTATGAGTAGCAATCTATTAAAATGCATCCATTATTTGATTACATTTCATAGGACTTGATAATACAGTACAGAGACTAGAAATACAGTATCTCATTCCTGAATAGGCAATTTCTATTACTTAGGAGGCTTGGTAAACACCCCAGATTTTTAAGGCAACTTTTGTCAGATGACTTCACATTTGCAAAATGCTTTCCTTTTAATGACTCAGTCTTACTCTGGGAAACTAAGTTGGATTAAAAATGAGTCTCTAATACTAATGGGAAAGGGTGTATAAAACATCCTCTCTCTGCAAGTTTCATTTCCGGTTGCTAAGATGAAATACCCTGACTAAAACTACTTGGGGGAGAAAGGATTTATGAGAGTTTCTGATTCCAGGTTACACCCTGTCATTTCAGAAAAATGTGAGTCGATTGAGACAGCTGGCTGGTCACATCACATCTCCTGTCAAGGGCAGAGAAAATGAATGATGCATGCTTCTTCTGCTTAGTCCTGTTTCTGTACTTAGACAGTTCGGGACTCAAGCTTAGGGACTAATGCCACCCATGGTGGGCTGGGTCTTCCCACATCAAATCTCACACGGACATGCCCACAGGCCAACCTGATCTAGACAATCCTTCACTGAGACACTGTTTCCATACTACTCTATACTGTCACATTGACATTAAAACAAACCAACTTACCTCCTATGTTTTGGAACCTAACCCATCTCCTATTTTCTGGCACCTCCTGTTAATGCCTCTAGGTTACCAATCTATCAGTGGATTAGTCCCCTGAGTAAGGATACTCACGATGCAGTTACTCTTCCATGATTTCATACAATACCCAGGGCAACACCTTCAGCAATGAGTCATTTGGGAAGACTTGCCTCCCATTAAGTAATGGTGCCTTTTGTTGCTTTCCTGAACAAAGCTCTCTCCTCTGTCCACACATCTACAACTCTTCCTTCTCTTGTAGTTTGTGTAATAGAAATGAATACAGGGTAGCAAAGCAGCATCAAGTTGTAGTCATGAACACCACCTTTCTCTCAGCTCTTTCTCTGTCCTTACAGCTTACTAGGAAACCTTTTGAGTTGGGTAATAATGGCTACAGAGATAAAGGAAATATGGTGTATGAGGACATGGAGGAACATAAATATATATTCTGATCTAAATATATTTCTAATTTTGACAGGTTCACGGAATGCTCCATTTTCTTGCTATGAAGAAATCCAGGGTCAAACTGATCGGTTTGGCAACTGTGGTAAAGATCGGCAAAACAGATACATATTCTGTGGATGGAGGTGGGCGACATCAAGCAATGATACTTTCTATGCTATATTCTTTTTTTTTTATTTAGCTTTTCTCTTTAGTATATACCATGAATTCCAGTTGCTCCAAGTACCCCATTTGCATGGCAGTGAGTCTGAAGCCTGAACGAAGGCCCAGGCCTGGACATGGTTCTGCTACAAGATAGCATACAAAGCTTTTATCTGTGGGTGATCATTCAGCCCCCAAATCTAATCTAAAGCATACTCACAGTGCCCACAGAGCCTTTCCCTCCAAAGCTACTGTTTTTTTTTCTTATAAAAATGATCCCCCTGATGCTTTACTACTCCATGTGTATTATAAAATCAAGCTCAATTTCTTGTGCGTCCTCAGAAAGCCTTTTCATATTTTGTTCATGAGTTTAGTAAAAATATTAAGATCATGCTATGTACTAGACCCTGGGTTAAATAATAGTTGGCAGCACACACACACACACACACACACACACACACACACACACACACACACCACGCTCTTGCCATTTGTAGGTTCTTAAACACACCATGGCCTTGGCTTGTTTATGCTTCCTGATTAAAACTAACTTTTAAGCTTTGGCTCTGTAATGTCTACAGAGCTTTCTGGAACTGGTAAACTAGAAAACCACCCTAAATTTCTATAGGGACTTATTTTATTTATGGCATTATGGTCAGATTTTTTAAATCATGTTTCATATCAGTTAAGAAGGTCCTTGAGGGTACATCTAACAAATTTATTCATTATTCTCTGTCTCTAATTGGTTACCTGACAGTAAATATATAATCCACAGAATAAACAAAAGACTGAGTAATAATGAATACTTTATATCAGTGGGTTTAAACTTTCTCCCTTAAATATTTATACAAACACATTATATTCTCTATGTTGGCATAAATAGTTATGATTTTTAATCAAAGCAATTACAAAGCATTTCTAATAACCACCTAATGTGTACTAATCATTTTTATATTTTCAGAAATCTCATATGTGGGAGATTAATTTGTACTTACCCCAAACAAACTCCATATAACCCACCTAATAGCAGCACCGCTTCTGTGATTTATGCTTTTGTACGGGACCAAGTATGTATCACTGTGGACTTTGGATCGAGTGTCAAAGAAGATCCACTCAAGGTCATTAGTGGCTCTGTATGTGACCTTGACAGGGTAAGTCACAACCAATTTCTTAAAAATCTAGGTTCATTTATTATTTTGGTTAGCATTTTCATATTAAAGTATTCAATTTTGATTTGCTCTGTGTAATCCTAAATGTTTGGAGGGAGAAATGAATGCATTTTAACCCATGTTTAGCTCGTAATAGAGAAATATAAATGTTTCATTCTTCTAGAGCTTCAGCATAATGAGTGATGGCTAGAGTAGAGACAAAAGAACGTTTAGGAATAGATTGTGCTTAAGTACTTTATAGCATGGACAATCACTGAGAAGGAATTCATTTAGTCTTTGTGGCTCAGTGAATTAGGCTACCCTTGAAGTCAGGATGCTTAGAATTATTATGGAACATTTTACCAGTTACTGAACAACGTGAGATGTTTCTAGAAGAAGTAATTTTGGGGATATTAACAGCATTTACTCTAGAGGGCTATGGTGGAGACTAAAGGAGATTGCATAAAATGGATAGAACAGTGCCTAGCACATAGTCTGAGCTAAGTGTAATTTGGCTAAATATATATATATATATATATATATATATATATATATATATATATACACACACTTTTTTGTTTTTTCGAGGCAGGGTTTCTCTGTGTAGCTTTGCACCCTTTCCTGGAACTCACTCTGTAGCCCAGGCTGGCCGTGAACTCACAGATATCCACCTGCCTTTGCCTCCTGAGTACTGGGATTAAAGGTGTGCACCACCACCGCTCAGAATTCTTATAGTTTTAATTTGCATCCATGACCCCAACTCAAACCTGTAGAAAATAGAAAGGGAATGAATTTACCTCAAAATCTCATTTAATTTCTGACCACATCTGTGTTTGTGTAGAAACATGTCATATTTTATTAAAGCTACCTACTTACTGGACCACATGAAAGTGATTTAAAATACTAGCCCTTATATTTTAGGTTTAGATTCTTAGCAACATTTTAGTGGAAGTGTGGTTTTTATGTTTCTTCCTATATTTTAACTCTCTACCACTCACATCACAATGGTGCTTTTGTTACAACCAATGAGCCTACAGTGACACACCATTATCGCCCCAAGTCTTTAGACCACTTTGGATAATCTCCAAAGACTCAGTGATTAGCAAACATATTCCTAAATATCACACTGGTCAAAAATCAAATCTCAATAGAATTTAAAAAACATTTTACGGGCGGTGGTGGCACATGCCTTTTATCCCAGCACTTGGGAGGCAGAGACAGGCAGATCTTTGTGAGTTCTAGGACAGCCTAGTCCACAAAGTGAGTTCCAGGACAGCCAGAGCTGTTACACAGAGAAACCCTGTCATGAAAAACCAATATATATGTATATTACATATTATTATTTTATATTATTTTTTTAAACTAGCAAAAATTTGACATCAACATTTGAGGAATGCTGTAAAATTACTAGACTCAAATTTGTAGCAGCAAATAGTTATGGTTTTGATATTAAATTTCTAATTACAGTGCTAAGATGGCTGGAGCCCTCTGAATTGGAAACTTCTTTCTATTTTCTTTAGATTTGTTTAAATAGTATATGTGTAGAAACAAGATTTCTTAAGAATGAGTCGCACAGCTGTGCAAGCAAGTGCAATGGAAATGGAGTAAGTAGCCACACGTTTCTGGGTGTTTCTCAGCATCAGTAATTTATTGGTCTCATTTGATGCCCACAGTGTGCCAAGGCCTATTGACACCTAGGAGCTGAAATGAGCAGTCAAACTCAACTTCTTTTTTTTTAAAATTTTATAATTTAATTTAATTTTACATATCAGCCACGGATTCCCTTGCTCTCCCCGCTCCTGCCCCCCTTCACCTTCCCCCCAGCCCACTCCCCATTCCCATCTCCTCCAGGGCAAAGACTCCCCTCAGGATTGATTTCAACCTGGTAGATTCAATCCAGGCAGGTCCAGTCCCCTCCTCCCAGGCTGAGCCAAGTGTCCCTGTATAGGCCCCAGGTTTCAAACAGCCAACTCATGCACTGAGGATAGGACCCGGTCCCACTGCCTGGATGCCTCCCAAACAGATCAAGCTAATCAACTGTCCAGAGGGCCTGATCCAGTTGGGGGCTCCTCAGCTATTGGTTCATAGTTCATGTGTTTCCATTCATTTGGCTGTTTGTCCCTGTGCTTTTTCCAATCTTGGTCTCAACAATTCTTGTTCATACAAATCCTCCTCTTTCTCGCCAACTGGACTCCTGGAGCTCCACCTGGGACCTGGCCATGGATCTCTGCATCTGGTTCCCTCAGTCATTGCATGGGGTTTCTAGCATGACAATTAGGGTGTTTGGCCATCCTATCACCAGAGTAGGTCAGTTCAGGCTGTCTCTAGACCATTGCTAGTAGTCTATTGTGGGGGTATCTTTGTGGATTTCTGTGGGCCTCTCTAGCACTTTGCTTCTTCAAACTCAACTTCTATAATTAGTGTTAGAAAACGTTTTGGTTAAGTCCAATTGACGATGACTTTAAAAAATCCTGTTACAGTGGAGGCACTTTTCCAAGGGCCTTAAGAATCTATGTAGCCTGCCTGTTCATCATAAGGATTTAAGTCTCCTGTTTGCGAGTCTGCGGGTTCATAAGAATGTCGGTTTTGCCTCTCTCTTGAAAATTCGTCTTTGTATTTACAGGAAAGCACATCTCTATGCTTACAGAAAAGCTGAGTGGCAAGTTCAACTCCCCTGCCCCCCATGGTCAGTGTCACACAGCACAGTGTTGTATTCATTATAACTGGTGATAGACTTCAACAGGTTATTGTCACCCAAAGTCTGGTGTTTAACATTCGCATCTTAGAAACACTCAGTGCCTTGCATCTGTGGGCTTTGATGAGCATGTGATGGCATTCATTATCACTGCACCATGCAGTGTTCACTCTTCCAAAACTCTGTGCTCGGCTTAGCTACCCTTCTTTTCCCCTACCAGCAGCCCCAGAGCTTTTACTGACTTTACAGTGTTTCTGAACATACACTTCTCCAAAGAAGCAATACGAATAGCCAGCAAATGTCTGAAAAAAAAAAAATGCTCGCTGCCGTTAGTTATCAAGGAAACGCAAAACTAAATAACAACGTGAAATCTCACCCCAATAAGAATGACTGTCCTCAGAAAGGCCCAAAGTAACCAATGCTGTCACCAATGCCGAGAAAAGGGAACTTGTGATGGTTCATCTTCACTGTCTGCCGGAGGAGAGCTGGAATCACCGGGAGATACACCATGGTTTATCTGTGAAGGTGTTTGAAGAAAGTTTTAGCTGAGGCAGGAATACTCCCCTCCCCCGCCCCCAGTGTGGGTGGCTCCATGCCACGGGTTGGGGTCTGGGACTGGTGACAAGGGAGAAAATTGAGTGTCATTATTGATCTCCTGCTGCGGTGGGTACGTCTTCTGAGCCTGGCTAGTTTCACAGAGCATGATAACCCACAGTTAGATCCATTTTGTACAAATGATACAGTTTCATTCTTCTTTCTGACTGAGATTCTACATAGATGTAATTCTCTATTTGTTCATCCACTGGTACTCATGGAGGCTAATTTCATAATTTGGCTGTTGTGACTATACTGCAGTTAGTATAAGCATGCAGTTAACTCTATAGGAAGCTGTCTTTGATTCTTTGAAGCTGTGCATCCAGAGGTGATGCAGCTGGATAATATGAAAGTTGCTTAGCAATCGTGTAGAAGGGCTCATGTTCTACTCTGCATCCTTGCCAGTATTTCCTGCTGCCTGTTTTCTTGGATAGATGGACAATGTTTTCCTAAGAGGCCAGAAGTTATTAAATGAAAATCCTAGTACTAGGTATGGGATACCTCCCTGTGAGCTGTTTCTCAGGGAGTTTCCAGAGCACCCCCAAAACCTTGCAGGTGATGGTCGGTATCCCTGGTTGCCCACCAGCACAAGAACATAGGACACTATTGTTGCAGGTTACCACACACTTTGGTTGCAAGGCATTGAGGAATCAAAATGAAGAGAAGCTGACGTTTTCTCTATGTTGTCCAGCTTTCATAGTGCTGGGAAAGTGCTGGCAAGCTGCTGAGGGAGAAAATTCAGCAATGGTCCCACCCACGTGTGTACCCCATGGGCTATAAAAAATGACCTGCTTGTCAAGATATGCCTATTAGAGCAATAGTCGCTTGAGTATTATGGGGTAACTGCTGCTTTCTGACTGGACTTGAGGCCCGCTCCACAGGATGGAGCTCAGACTTGGTACTGTCAACCTGGCCAAGAGCCCGTGCCTGGAGAGTTTATAGGTCTCCAAGGCAAAGTTGCTATGGTCACTTTACCAAATGGACACAACATTCCTCTACACATTTGTGCCCAGAGATCAACGCTCCTGTCAGCTTCAGTATGAGAAGATTCTTTTTTTTTTTTTTTTTTTTTTTTGCAGTGATTATGACAGAGATTCATAATTGGTCAGAGTGCAGGGAATTAGAGACTGTAGGATGCTTGGCCCTGAAGAAGGCATCTGTGTCGTCACCCCCCCCCCCACTCCACACACACCCCACCCCTCCCACCCCTCCACCCCTCCATCTCCCAACAGGCTCAGATAACATTGAGGAGGAGGGGTAGGAAGAACATCAGAGATTGGGGAGAAGACTGTGAAATAGTTCTCTGGACACCACACAGCCATTGTTCTCACCGCAGCTGCGGTTTGGCTGCTCAAAAGTGGCTTTCGTTACCATTTCATCGTGCACTGGGGAGGGCTTTGTGAGACCCCTCTTCTCACTGAGGGGTTACAGGCAGTTAGTCGGAGGGTAGAGGAGGACAAATAATTTTCTTCAGTGGTGTGGCCACTGATGCGTTGCCCACGCTCCAGGAAATAACCCCCAACTCATGCTCACTCAAGCAACCACAAGGAAACTCAGCGGGTCAAAGAAAACATTAAAAGAGGAAGGAGGGGCCTTGCAGGAGGAAAGTGTTTCAGCAGAAGTGGGGTAGGTGATGGGAAAAGAGGGGTAACAGGGGGTGAAAATGCCCCAAGCTCATTATATACATGTATGAAGTTGTTGAAGAATTAGAAAAATGGGAGCTGGAGAGATGACTCAGCAGTTTAAGAGCACTGACTGTTCTTCCAGAGGTCCTGAGTTCAATTCCCAGCAACCACATGGAGGCTCACAACCATCTGTAATGAGATCTGGTGCCCTCTTCTGACCTGCAGACATACATGCTGTATACATCATAAATAAATAAATCTAAAAAAAAAAAAAAAGAATTAGGGTTGGGGATTTAGCTCAGTGGTAGAGCGCTTGCCTAGCAAGCACAAGGCCCTGGGTTCGGTCCTCAGCTCCAAAAAAAAAAAAAAGAAAAAAAAAAAGAAAAAAAAAAAAAGAAAAATGGTCAAAAGTGCAAAAGTAAAAGAATGTCGCTAAATCTTCATGTTCAAGCCTTTCTCATGCGGTCTCTCAGGCCATTCTTTCTGGTTTTAGTCTCAGTTTGCTCTAGTAAGATAAAGAAATGATTATTTTTTGCATTTGTTGAGACTTGATTTTTTTGCCAAAGTGTGATTTTTGGGGGGAAGTTTGTCTATCCACTGTGAAGGATGTTAATTCTCTGTCAGATTGAATGTTTGGTGTGTCTTCTGAGTTAATTTGATCTATAGTGAAGTTTGAATCTGAAGTGATATTTTTCTGTGTTTTTTTTCTTGTCTGCAAGTTGATAAGGGTGGGGTGTTCAGATTTCCCATCATCATCATCATCATCATCATCATCATCATCACATCTGACCCACCTATTCCTTTATAGGCACTAATCTTTCTTTTACAGAACTGGAGAGCTGATATAGGGTGCATATTTGTATTGACAATCACTATGTCTTTTTGACCAATTGTTTCCTTTATTGCTTCTAATTTGGCCTTGTGGTCACCTTTATACATACATACATACATACATACATACATATATATAATTTAGGATATATATATATATATATATATATAATTTAGAACACACATACACATATATGGCACTACACATTCCACCTTCTCATTACATCATTTCCATGCTTCCCTTTCTACTAATCTGTGTTTATCAGGGCAAATGGTATCCCCCCTCCCACCATCCCCATCCTCAGAGAACAGTCATCTGTTCGCTTATTTACTTATTTTTATTAAATTCAGTGAGCCAGCCTGCATCATTTGATATTAAGGAGTATTCACTGGACCTCCTTTGAGACAGATCTTAGCTTGTACCCCGAGCTGGCCTGGAGCCCATACCTCTTGTTCCTCAGCCTTCTGAGCGCCGGGATTATAGGCTTGCGCCATTCTACCTGGCTTCATCTTTAGGGATCTTTTGTATCTGTCCACGCAGCCTTGCCACTGGCATGGTACACAGAGAGGCTTTGTTTCTGGCTCTGTCTGTCTTTGGCTCTAAATGTCCTGTGCATACCCCTTCTTTACGTATGGCTAATTTTCTGCTGTAATTTAGTTGATCAGGCTTTCTGCACCTTCAGCTTCTTCTGGCCCCCAGTTGTTCATATCAGAGGCTTCATACTGTGCTCTCTGAATGTAGACGCTCTGGGACCGCCTTCAGTCTACGGCATTAGTTTTTCTGTTTGAACTAGTCTGTTGACAGTGCTTTCCACTGCAATTTTTATTTGATGTTTTTTTCTTTCGTTGCCAAGATTCTCATTTGGCTCCCTGCCCCAAATCTCAATTTCTTTGCATTTAGAAAATTTATTATTGTGGAAGTTGCTGATTATTTTTTCAACAAGGTTCTTATTCTTAGGTTGAAATTTAGATCCAGTTAAGATGGCATCAGCTGAGTTACATGAAGAACGTTTTCTGTCTTTGCTAGTAAATGTTACACAATTAGCCTGGGGAAGGTTTAGGCTTCTGAAGCAGCCAACAGGAAGTCACTGAATCCGAGGAAGGGAAAAGATGCATGCCAGTCAGCCTTGGGATTGGTGGCCTCTAACACATCACTAGATTTAGAGCTGATGTCTGTCTGCTTCTGAAACTGCTCTCTAAACTTTTTTTTTTTTTTTTTTTTTTTGAGACAGGGTTTCTCTGTGTAGCTTTGGAGTCTGTCCTGGAACTCGCTCTGCAGACCAGGCTGGCCTTGAACTCACAGAGATCCGCCTGGCTCTGCTTCCTGAGTGCTGGGATTAAAGGCGTGTGCCACCGCTGCCACGGCATGTTATAGTTTCTTGATCCAAGTATGTCTCCTTTTGTATGTAGCTTTTTAATATCTCTTCCTTTGACGCGTGAGTTTTAGTCTATGGAACCAAGTATTCACTTTGTGGGATTCCCTCTTGAAATCACATAAATATAACCATACTTAGCTAAGATTAAAAAAAGTAAACATTATGGCCTAGCACATAATTTCATAATCTTAAAAACTGATTTACACATCTCGAAATGATCCTAGGTATGCAATTCACTTGGTGAATGTCATTGTAACAAAGGCTTCAGCCCGCCAGACTGCAGCACGAGTGTCCGGTCTTCCTGGTGGTTTAACAAGAACGGTAAGTATTTATACCTTTAAACAGCAATCGAGGAAACGTCATAAAATCACCTAGTTCCATTCACATGCAGCCACATTTTGCCACCCCAAAAAGAGGCTAATAGAATGTGGAAACAAATGGCAATTAGATGTTTCTCAAATAAATGAGACCCAGTGTCCTGGGCTGTCTGTTTCTCTGTGCTGTTTGCTGTATCTGTCATTTGGGGGTGTTTCCCATCTGCCTTCCCACCTTTACAAAGTGTGTGGGATCTCAGGTCTAGGCAATGTTTACTGCATCTGGTACAGCCACCATGTTTCTGTTAAAGGAGAAACAGCGTGGAGGACAAGGTTTGACGCAGTCTGTAGACTTCACGAAACAAATGGTAAATTTCACCTGAGGAGATAATAGAGGAGCCACTACCATGACATCCTCTGGTGCCTGTCCTTGATGCACCTATTAGGTCTGGAAGTAGTTTTGGAACTCTCCCTTTCTCTCTGTTTTTTTTTTTTTTTTTTTTCTAGACAAGGTTTCTCTGTGTAACAGCCCTGGCTGTCCTGAAACTCATTCTGTAGTCCAGGCTGGCCTCGAACTCACAGAGATCCACCTGCCTTTGCTTCCTGAGTGCTGGGATTAAAAATGTGCTCTAACACACCCGGCTGGGACTCTCTAGAATTAAAGTTTTTATTTTCACACAGTGCATTCTGTTGGTTTCCCCTTCCCCAGCTCCCAGATCCTGCCCCCCATTTCCCTACCCACCCAAAAGCCACATCCTTTCTTCTTAAGGTCTGACAAATGGGGCTTTACTCTAATTGCCAGAGTGTGTAGAATACTCTAGAAGCCTCTGAAACTTTGTTTCTATGTTTTAATGAGGATTTTAGATACAGTTTCAAATATTGTGGTACTAGAGTTAGTTTTCCATGCTCCTTGATTGAAAAGAAAAAAGAAAAATATTTTAATGAATTTGTTGCCATTTGAAAGTAAATCGCACCAGTTAATGTTGAACGTACCTTTTATTTTTAGATCTGACCATGGAAGGATCTTCTAAGAACTCCGAAAAGAAGTGGCTTCTAAGTTTGTACATTGTTTTAATTATTTTCACCTCAGCAGTCCTAGTACTCACAGTGTGGAGAGGCTTGAGACCGTGGCTTTCCAAGGAAGAGGATTCCCTGAGTAGCGAGTAAATTGAATTTATGTTCCGAAGCTAAGTTGTAGTAGCATCAGGACCTTGCTACATAAGAAGTCAGGAGAAGTAATGATGCTTTGTGTTTCCCTAGGACTTTGGGCACTATATCAACATTTCCTCTAATTGTGGGAGGTTTTCTAGTCAGTGAGCACTTTCTCAAAGATGGTGGGTTTGGGAATGTGGATAATACAACACAGTCACCATTGTGTTAACCAAGCCATCCTCCAGTGTCTGCCCCAGACAGCAGCAAGGTCACAGGTGTGCCTCGCTTTCCACGTGGGTGTTGAGGATCTGAGTTCAAGTCCTCATGTTTATTGGTACAGCTGCCCACCTCCCCAGGCTGCCCTGAAAACTGCTGACACTTCCTTGTTCATATGTGCTACCCTCTGCATATCCAGTTAGATATTTATTCCAAATGTTGTAACCTGGTTTTGGTTATGGCGTGTTTTCCAAAGACTTTTAAGCAGGCCATGCTCTACATTTGAGCACTCAATGGTACCATAAGTTCAAGTTTACTAAGCCCCTTTCTGTCTGCTGTTGGCTGTTCGCATAGTAGAGGGTGCCCCAAATTCAAGTTTGTCTCCGACTTGCAGCTTGTGTGTTACTCTGCCTGAGCTAGCAGAGTGCCTCACATTGGCATTCCTCTCTTGTGAACAAAACTTTAATAAACAAGGGAGGTAGGTGCCACTTTGAGATCCCAATCTCAATTCTTTTAGAATGCCTCAAAGTAGGATTTCTGGATGGGATGGTTGGTAGTTGTGCTTTTCATTTTCCAGAGCAGCCATTCTGTTACCGAGCAAAAAGGTCATGAGACACGACAAAATCCAGTCTCAGAGCTTTATTAGGAGGAAGTTGGGGGAGACAAAAGAACCAGGCCTGGAGAAGATGTGCAGAGAGCAGAGAACAGAGAGAGAGAGAGAGAGAGAGAGAGAGAGAGAGAGAGAGAGAGAGAGAGAGAGAGAGAGAACAGAGAGGAGAGAGGAAGAGTCTGAGGAGCAGTCTGTGTCTGGCTTTTTTAAAGATTCCCACGCACATGCGCAGGTAGGCTTATGGAGCTATGCCACACATGTGCAGACTGTGTGACCACGCTGCGCCCTGATGACGCAAGACACAAGACCCCTTGCTTAGCGATTGAACTGCACATGTGTGGTCATGCAGCTGGCGTGGCAGCAGAATCCCAACAGCTGTACCATGTGCTGATTTACATCCTCACAAGCACTCCATTTTTCTCCCTCTACCGTTCCCACTCTGAACTTCTCACTTTCTTTCTAGCCATCCTAACAGAAGTGGCTTTCTGTTACTGAAAATGTGTGCATCTTCTTTAGAAAAACACTTGTTCAAGTCCTTTGGGCATATTTTATTTTATTTTGAGACAGTGTCTCACTATGCCACCCTGGCTGGCCCGGAACTCTTCATATAGATCAGGTTAGCCTCCGAAGTCACAGAGATCTGACTGCCTCTACCTCCTAACTTCTGGGATAGAGCCTTCAGTCAGATTTTAACGGGGTGTTTTTTTCTCTTAAATAGCGTGGATTCCTTGCGTACTTTGGATCTGTGTTTGGATACTGATTCCTTATCACATGAGTGCTTTCCCAGTCTCTGGAGTGCTCGTGTGGCTCTTTGTTTGTGGACTGTGCTCCTTCTGTGTGGGTGATTGCCACGTCTAAGGTGAAATGGAGGCCCTCTCAGGCTTTCTTTGGGGGAGTTTTAGCTTTCTGGTCTTTGTGAAGTTTTTTTTTTCTTTTTAATCAATTTTGAGTTAATTTTGTGTGGTGTAAGAGGGGGATCCAGTTTCATTGTTAAGTGCTTCGTTATTCTGTTTTCTAGCACTACTTATGGAAGGACACTGTCACTCGCCCACTGTGTGCTCAGCATCTTTAAGGCCAGCTGACTGCGTGGGGGAGGGGGGGTCTCTTTCTGTCCTCTATGCCGGTCCATGGATCTGTGCACCAGTTTTTACAACGCACCTTGTGCTGTCAACTCAGCATCAGGAAATACAATGAATGCTTCTAGCCTCGTGCATTTGAACTGGGATTGCATT